>NW_020664471.1:3557167-3587713 GCF_002925995.2 Terrapene triunguis | reverse complement strand
GGGGGGTGCCATCACATGTGGCCTCCCCTGCTGCTGCCCCTCACCATAGCCTCACTGGGGATGGGGGATGGGGCTGCCCCTTGCCCAGCGTGGGGCAGGAGTGGGGACTGCAGGGTGGTGGCTGGGGGGGGGGGGCAGGGTATCACAAAATTCATCCAAGCCCCAGTGCTCAGGTCTAGGAAGCCCTCCTCCCCCATCTCCCCTGTGGTGGGTGCTGTGTGGGGGGCGGGCAGGGAAGGAGACTGCCAGGGGTGTGGATCACAGGATCAAAAACTCACCAAAGCCCCAGCAGCTGCTCAGGTGAGTGAGGTCCACTCCAGATGTCCGAGGGGAGGGGAGGGCTGCAAAACATGTGTGAGTGTGCATCCTCCTTCCTCCCCCCTCCCCAGACTGTCCCCCTCCCCCTCCTCCTGTGCTGCTATAGCCCTAGGCAGAAACAGCGGCAGGCAGCGGGCAGCACAAGCAAGGGAGAGGCACTAGCTGTTTTCTTTCAGGCAGGGAAGCTCCGGGGCGGGGGGGATGCTCGGGGACAGGGGTGGGGTGGCGGTGAGGGCCGGGGCCCACTCCAGGCAGGGCTAGGGGAGAAACCCAGCTCCAGATATTGGTGGAGCACAGCCTCCAGCCCTGAATATTCCTGGTGCTCAGGCACCACACGCCCATATAACTCGCCGCGTATGTGCAGAACTACTAACTGTGGTAGGTAACCTATCATTTAAATTAGCCTTTGTACCAGATGACTGGAGGATAGCTAATTAACACCTATTTTTAAAAAAGGCTTCAGAGGTGATTTTGGCAATTACAGGCTGGTAAGCCTATCGTTAGTCAACGGGCAAATAGGTTGAAACTATAGTAAACACAGAATTATGAGACACATAGATGAACACAATTTCTTGGGGAAGAGTCAACACAGCTTTTGTAAAGGGAAATCATGCCTCATCAATGTATTAGAATTCTTTGAGGCTGTCAACAAGCATGTGGACAAGGGTGACCCAGTTGATATAGTGTGCATGAACTTTCAGAAAAACCTTTGACAAAGTCCCACACCAAAGTCTCTTAAGGAAAGTAAGCAGTTATGGGATAAGAGGGATGGTCTTCTCATGGATCAGTAACTGGTTAAAAGTCAGGAAACAAAGGGTAGGAATAACTGGTTCATTTTCAGAATGGAGAGAGGTAATTAGTGGTGTTCCCCAGGGTTCTGTACTGGGACCTGTGCTGTTCAACATATTCAGAAATGATCTGGAAAAAGGGGATAAACAGTGAGTTGGCAAAATTTGCAAATGATACTAAAGTACTCAAGGTAGTTAAGTTCAAAGCTGTCTGTCAAGAGTTACAAAAGGAACTCACAAAACTGGGTGACCGAGCAAGAAAATAGCAGATGAAATTCAATGCTCATAAGTGCAAAGTAATGCACATTGGAAAACATAATGCCAACAATAGATACAAAATGATGAGGTCTAAATTAGTCAAGAAAGAGATCTTCAGAGTCATCACGGATGGCTCAACATGCAGCGGCAATCAAAAAAGCGAGCAGAACATTAGAACTCTTAGGAAAGGGACAGATAATATGACAGAAAATATGATAATGCCACTATATAAATCAATGGTACACCCACACCTTTAATGCTGTGTGCAGTTCTCATCACTGCACCTCAAAAAAGATACATTAAAATTGGAAAAGGTACAGTCATGAAGAACAATAAATGTGATCAGGGGTACAAGGAAAGATTAAAAAGACTGGTACTGTTCAGCTTAGAAAAGAGACAACCAAGGGATGATATGATAGAAGTTTATAAAATCATGAATGGTGTGGAGAAAGTGAATAGAGAAGTATTATTTACCCCTTCACATAACACGAGAACCATAAACACAATTTCTTGGGGAAGAGTCAACCGGGGGTCACCAAAGAAATTAATAGGCCGTGGGTGTGACATTACGCCCCATATTCTTCATAGAAATATTGTTATGATATGAATATGGCATAATTAAGATATGTTTTATGCAAGATGAGTCCTGTGAGATATCATTACAAAGGTCATGATTTACTGAATATGATTATCCAATTTGTATGCATGTATCATTTCTGTATCTGAAGTTAGGAATATTGACTATGTAACAATTACAACTGTGTGTACACTTGGGGAACGCTCACCAGAGCAATCAGCTCTGGATGGGCCATTAGGAAGGACAATAGGACTTTGAAGATGCTAATCTCCCTCCTTCTTGACAAGTTTCCTGGGATGCTGCTTTAACACTGCAGGGTCAGGTGATCATGTCACCTGGTACTAGACATCATTTTGGACTTCTGGTATTTTTCCACTGGAGAGGGGTGGGGGGTCAAACTAGGAAACAAAGGATTCCTGCCATAAGTAAATCCTATTTAAGGCTGGGGAGTAAGTTAATCGAGGCTCTTCTCGACTGCTTCCCTGCCCAAGAAGGAAGATCGCTGAAAACACCTGAAAAAACAAAGGAACTAAGGGCTTGTCTACAATGGCAACGTTAGAGTGCTGCCGAGGCAGCGATTTAACGTGGCTTGTGTGGTCACGGCGCAGCGCTGGGAGAGAGCTCTCCCAGCACTCTAAAAAAACCATCTCCACGAGGGGAGTAGCTACCAGTGCTGGGAACTGTTTACCCTGGTGCTTTACAGCGCTGAAACTTGCAGCGCTCAGGGGGGTGTTTTCTCACACCCCCAAGCAAGAAAGTTGCAGTGCTGTAAAGTGCCAGGGTAGACAAGCCCTAAAATGGGGCAGGGCAGGGGTTGAGCCCAGGCGAGAAAGGTCAGCCTGTGAAGGGTATACCTGGAGATTTAAGCTGCAAGCAGTGCAGTTTACCTTCAAGAAACTCTGCAACCTGCATAAAACAACATTTAGGGTAAGAAATTACTATTTGTACCCAATTTTTTAATGTATTAAGCCTAGTTTGCGTGTTTGTTTTATTTGCTCAGTAATCTGCTTTAATCTGTTTGCTATCCCTTATAATCACTTAAAATCTACCTTTTGTAGTTAATAAACTTGTTTTTTGTTTATTCTAAAACCCAGTTTGTGCAATTCATAACTGGGGCGGTGGGCAAAAAGCTGTGCATATCTTCCTCCACATTGAGGGAGGGAGCGAATTTCATGAGCTTTCGCTATATAGATCTCTATACAGCGCAAGACAATACAATTTTGGATTTACACTCCAGAGAGTGTGTGCACCTGAGTGCTGGGCAATTCCCTGAGCTGAGTCTTCCCACACAGAGCTGATTGCAGACCCTGTGTGATTCTACTTCTGTGGGTGTGGGTGGGTGGGTGTTTGGGTGTGGGTGTGCACAGCAGGACAGGGTGAGGGAGCCCAGGCTGGTGGAATGGGCGGGCTCAGTGGGACCCCAATACATGAGGTGTCACCCCGGAAGGGGGATCCAACCCATCACAGTGGGTTTAAAAAAAACTTGAGGAAGTATTTCTTCACACAATGCACAATCAATGGCTATAGTCAAGATGGTCAGGGCTACAACCCCATGCTGTGGGTGTCCCTAATCCTCTGACTGTCAGAAGCTGGGACTGGACAGTATGGGATGGATCACTTGATAATTGCCCTGTTCTGTTCATTTCCTCTGAAGCATCTGGCACTAGCCACCTTCAGGATACCGGGCTAGATGGACCCAGGATACTGACCCAGTATGGCCATTATTATGTTATGTTCAATAGAGGGTATTATTAATTGTGGTAGCTATGCATGTACATTGGGAGTATAATAAACCTCAGAGTGTTAAAGTGAACTTCCAAATTCTGCCAACAACTGGTGCCCAAGTGCTCTAAGAAACAGCTAAAAGCTATTCATGTTTGTCAATTGTGAAAAGCAGAAATGAAGCTTGAATCTGAGTTTTATTCCTATGAACTTGGTCTTTGTGAAAGTCATATTAACAACAGTTCTCTCCTGCATGTCTGCTTGCCAGATGGAAATTTATCTCCAAACTCTGTAAAGTAGTGTGATATTACTGACATGTTATCGCTGCACCATGTTGTCTGTGCATTTGTGTCTTCTGGGAAGGAATGATCAATCCAGTTTAAGCTCTAAATATAATTACCCATTAATATTCTATGATATGAGACTTCTTAATTGTGGTTAAATACAAAATAATTCATATTGCAACTTTATTGTTTTTTCACAGTAAAAATTCAAATTGAAAACATAGTAGCAAACCACTAGGACCAATGCAATTCACTTGTAAAAACTATTTTGTTTATAATATGTTGCCTGGTTAAAAAAAATTAATAATTGAGCTCAGCAGTTTCATTTTAATTAAATCTTTTGCTTTAGGGTGTAAAACAGATCACCTGCTGGGTCCTCAGGAAAGAATTCTTCAAAATGCAAGATTAAAAATCAGCTAAAAACTGAAATAGTGGTTCTTTTCTCTCCATCTGCAACATCCAGAATGACAAATCATAGATTCCAAGAGACCTTCTGAATCTACCAGCTTGCCCTCTTCTGCCTCATCCTTTCCCATACCTAGGAATAAGATCAGGGCCCAATTCTGATCTCACACCAGTTTTACCCTGCTGTAATTCCATTGACTTTAGTGGAGTAACTCCTTATAGATATTGGTGTGAGAGCAGAATGTGGACCTTCACAGTTATTTGGGATATATGTATCAGAAAAAACAAGTTCACATAATCCCTCACCTTTCCTACTTAGGAGACTACTTGAAATATAGGGAAAAAATGTTCCTTTCTCCTGCCTCTGCCACCTGTCAAGTATTGTCCATTAAGAGCTGCACTAACTGTAGAGCAACAGAGATCAAAGCATTTCATTGACTTCAGTGGATGTTGAGTAGGACCCTAAACATTTCCCCATGTAGAGTACTTTGTTTAGCTGCTTAAATATCTGAGGTGAGATATAGCTCTGCCTTTTGTTAAGTTTGACCATCTTTTTCATATGGCACATTTGGAAACATTAGATCTTTGGGGCACAAGCAATGTATTATCCTGGTACCAAAAGGAATGGCTCTAAAGTTACCACATATTTATCTAAGATAATCACACTGGAGACTCAAATATCACAAGATCAGTAGCATATTTGTTCAACATCCAGTAAAAAACTGAAATGTTCTAATAATAAGATAATGAACAATACAAGGTAGCCATAACCCTGTTGATTTTAAGGGAGAAAATGTCCTGAATTCCCTCTAGTCTAGTCTCACTACTGATATAAACCTTTTCTTGTCTGCTTCCTATGCTCTCGAAGAAAAGAGTCGATTGTCTGTGTACTGGATCCAAACCTCTCCTGTTATCCAGGAGCCTATTCTTAAGTAGGGCCAAACTTGTTCCAGCCTAAGCCCTTTATAATAAGCTTCTGCTGGCCCAGATCCCCAGTTCAATTAACAAAGGGATTTTTCTTTCCCAGTCACTTCCCTGAATCTTTAAGCTTTTACGTATTCCTCTGGATGGGATGAGAAGAGGAGCAGCAATATCTTCCCTGGGAATTACTAATGGAAATTCTGTAGGTTTGCTGAGAAACAGCCAAATAGAATGGCTGGGATTCACCTCTTTCTAGCTAGTTACTGTTCCCCCCAACCTCTATGAAGAACAAGCTGAGCAGTGATCATGCAGAGGGACCATCACCAGGTTGGAGGGAGGAGGACAATGCCACATTGACTCTGTGGTGCTCTCTCTCCAAAATACTTTTGGAGACACTGTAGCAGAAGCTCCAGTATTTACCTTCTGGTCGCAGAAATGGAGGAATGGGGAATAGGATCCAAGGACAAGAAAGAAAAATAAAATGAAGAATATCAAATGGTTACAAAACTGAACTGATGAAATGAAAATGTAAATGGTAACTCCCTGTCACTTCAAAAGCAAACTAGTGTCTAAACTGTGCCTTAAACATGTAAAGCTCTATACAAACATGTCTACACCAGCAGAGTTACAGCGCCACTCAGAGAGCGCTGAAGGAAAACCGCTGTTGTGTGTTCACACTGTCAGCTGCCTGCGCAATAGCATGTTCACACTTGCGGCACTTGTAGCAGTGTTTGGAGTGGTGCACTCTGGGCAGCTATCCTACAGAGCATCTCTTCCTCTTCTGCCGCTAAGAGTTGTGGGAAGGCGGAGGGGGTCGTGGGGCATCCTGGGTACTGTCCCAATGCCCCGTGATGCATTGCTTTGCATCCCGGCAATCCCTGTGCTTTTGTCCACATTTGGCGCCATCTTTCAATGGTTTGTGTACTGCGTGCTCTGCCTCTTCGGTCTGCAGGAACGGATCCCGCACTGTTGACCAATATGCTGCTCGCTCTGACTAACATGTCACGAGTGGCAGTGGAGCTATTCCTAAACTACAAAGACAAGAGGAGTGCAACATTGATTTCACCACGGGTAGTAGCTATGACACGAGATTGCTTGTGGCATTCACGGAGGTGCTGACCACAGTGGAACGCCGCTTTTGGGCTCGGGAAACAAGCACTGAGTGGTGGGATCACATTGTTATGTATGTCTGGGATGACGAGCAGTGGCTGCAGAACTTTCAGATGTAGAAAGCCACATTCATGGAACAGTGTGATGAGCTCGCCCCAGCCCTGCACCTCAAGGAGAAGGAGAAGCGCATGGTGATTGCACTGTGAAAGCTGGCTACTCCAGACTGCTACCGATCAGTCACTAACCAGTTCGGAGTGGGAAAGTCGACCATTCAACTCGTGTTGACAGAAGTGTGCAGGGCCATTAATCGCATCCTGCTCCGAAAGACCCTGACTCTGGGCAACGTGCATGACATTGTGGATGGCTTTGCACAAATAGGCTTCCTTGCGGAGGGACGATAGATGGCACGCATATTCCAATTCCGGCACCAGACCACCTATTTGAAGCTGAAAGCCACCAATATTTCTTGCTATGCTCAGGAGTGCAGTGCTTGTAATGTTATAAGATGATTGTGATTGGTGCAGACGATGCATTATGAAGGTGTAAGAAAATTGCCTGTTGTTTTGCAGAGCTCTGTTTGTTTTCAATTAATGGAATAAAGATTGCTTTCAAACCAAAACAATTCTTTTATTAAAAAACAACAAGTGGAGGAGAGAGACAAACAAAAGAACACATCAGCATTGAGGGGGATGAGGGAAGGGAGGGTTTCCGGAGGAGGTGGGGTCCCAGAACGGTTAAAGATTTGTGTATATCCAGGTATCATATCCAACCTTCTCCTTTGAAGTACAATGCAGCGGGTACTGTACTTCAGCAGTACTAAATTGCAGAGGGACAGGTGTTGAGTGCAGTGGGTAATGGGAGTCGGAGGGCTGGACTGTAATGGGGCAGGATTGGAATGCAGCAGGTACAGACTGGAGCCAGGAGGTTGATAAGAGTGTGTTGGAGGTGTCTGGGGGCGCATGGGAAAGAGTTTTGCGACAGCAGCTGCAGGGCAGGGCGGACACGGAGCTGTTCTGTTTGCATTGCTAGTAGTGCCTGGAGCATGTCCACTTGGTGCTCCATAACAGTTAAGAGCTACTCTGTGGCTTAGTTCTGGCATGCCGAGTTCTCCTGTCGGTCCCTCTTCTCGCTGTCCAGCCACTCCTTCAATTCTTGTTTTTTGCCGCGGAGTGCTTCATGACATCATGCAGAAAGTCCTCTTTAGTTCTTCGTGGCCGCTTTCTAATTCTGCATAGCTGTTCAGCCGGCAATAACAAAGAGGGAGGCTGGGCTCCCAAGGTCATCTCAGTGAAGCCAAAACACAACATTTTACAGAAGCAATATTGTTTGCAACACAGAGACCACTGATTTAAAACACAGCCACTATTCACATACCTGTCACTAACTGGCTGACCCCAGGCAAGCACACATGAGCCACAAGACCCCCAAAATGGTGAGTAACTGAAGGGGCAGGGTAAATCAGTGTTCCCGGACCCTACTGTACACTGGTCACGTGGCTCTTGGGGAGAGCCAGCACTGTAAGGGTGGCCTTATAATCATTACTGTCCCCACATTTTCCACAGGCTGTGTTCATTATGGAAGATATTTCGCTGCTGAGGGTGAGCAGGGAATCAAGGGAGGGTCTTCTCCAAGACTGCGGCTTCCATCCTGGCCCTTATGTGGCTCGCCTGGGTGCAGCAATGGCAAACACGGGAAAGTTACTGTTAATGCACTTCATACAGACACAAGACTGCTTTCTGCAACCCTCCTGCCCCCAACAACTCGCTTCAGCAATTTCCAAATCAAAGCCACTTACCAGGGGCCTCCTCTCCTGTTTGCGCTTTGCCAACATCCGACAGCTGTGGCTGGCTAGCCTCCTCTGGGGTAGAAAAGAGCTCCTGGCTGCATGCATCTCTGACCTCCAAGTCATCCTCTGCCTCTGGGTCCCCCTCCACATCCTCATCCAAGATTTCCTCCTTCTGGCTCAGTCCACTCTCGACTGGCACGCGAGCCACCAAGTATCCAGTGACCTTCGCAGTGGAGGTGGGGTCGCCACCGAGTATCGCGTCCAGCTCTTTGTAGAACTGGCAGCTCGTGGGCGCAGCACCGGAGCGGCGGTTTGCCTCCCGTGCCTTGTGTTAGGTGTTCTGCAGCTCCTTCATTTTGACCCTGCACTGCGAAGTCATGGCCCCTTTCTGTCATGCATCATGAAATCTGTCCATAGGTATCATAATTCCTACGGCTGGAGCGCAGCTGGGACTGCACAGCCTCCTCTCCCCAAATGCTGATGAGGTCCAGCAGCTTGGCATTGCTCCAAGCGGGGGATTGCCTGGTGCGTGGAGCAGGCATGGCCACCTGGAAAGATGCACTGAGATCACTGCACGCATCACCAAGCAAACAGGAAGGGGACTTTCAAAATTCCCAAGGAATTTAAGGGGTGGGGATGACGGTTGGTCACCTGAGGGCAGGGCAGTAACATTCAAACCGATGGCGAGAACAGGGCATTGTGGGACACCTCCCAGAGGCTAATCACAGCGCTGTAATCGACCAGGGTGTCTCCACTGGCACCACGGCGCTGTAGCTCCGGCGCAGAAAGCTGTACGCCTCTCATCGGGATTTTTTTTTACAGCGCTGCAACTGTGCAGTTTCTGTGCAGTAAGTGGATTGGCAGTGTGTACACCTCAGGAATTACAACGCAGAAAGCATCTTTACTGCACAGAAACTTGACAGTGTAGACAAGGCCTAAGAGTCAGACAGTTGCCTATGGCGGAATAACTCATGTAGCTGTTTGGTAGCTCTGCCTGGCTCCTCTCAGGGACTTTTCTTGGTATCATTTCTTTGAGGAGTGAGTAGAAGGGTTTGCCCCTCCCCCCAAACTAGTGGAATTACTGACACCAACATGGTTCTTAGGAGGGTTCTGTGGAGGCCCTGTGTATCTCTAAAATGTCTCTCTTCCCACTGCAGCCCACTCCTAATTCAGTAAAGCCAAAGTGCCAGGGGTAACTCTATCAATCTGGGTCACTGAACATTCCTCCCCACTCCACCCTGCCCCCCCAGAAATGGGCTGGTCCACAACACAAATGAGAGGGAAGCATATGGGCCAGGCCCCATTTGAGATATGGCATTATAACAAAAGAAGATTTGGTGAAAAGGAAAATTATCTTCTTCAAAGTTCCGTATCTCAGAAACACTTTGTCCAATTAACCTCAAACTTTCCCCAAACTACTTTCCTTTGTTTAGACTCTACTCTTGAAAAAAATCACACAGAAAGTAGAGTTTTGGGGAAAGTCAAGAGAGGATCTAAATCAGGGTTATAATGGAAAACAGGTTAGAACTTTAACTATAGAGTCATTATTGTTCTTCCATAATACATAAACCACAGCATTCGAGGTCTCAAAATCTGCTTGATTTTTCCCATCATACTCATAAGTGGGGTATTTTTCTGTAAAACATTTTCCCATGTGCTTCTCAGTGTTGTCCCTTATAATGCCAGTCACTAGCTATTCATTCCCAAGGGCATAGCAGGCATCTTCTCAGTTATTTAAAAATAATAATAAAAAAGACCCACCAGATTAATGAGACTTCAGACCTGCTCTTTTTGCTGCTGTCAGGCTTCTTCATTTTATGCTGACAGCCAAACCTGTCCTTCCTCTTTTCTATTTGATGTCAAATTTATATCAGCCACATGGGAAAAGGAGGAGCAGCTTCAGTCGGTGGCTTTAATCTCCATGCAAAAGGAAAGCCAATGATGGGGCAGTAAGGAGCACTGAATTCTTCAGTATAAATGTGGTTGCAAGGTCCCTTTCTAGGGACAAAAAAAAATCTTCAAAGGAAAACTGCACCAGTCACACACACAAATGCAAATACACATCTTTCACAGCTCATACATGTGGTTTCCACACAGGAAACAATTACCATAATTAACAGACCAAAATAAGCCCACTGTTCATTTAAAAATGCACTTTAAATTGATGGAAGCATGAAAAAGGTGGCAAGGTTGTGGGGTCTCATTACCAATGTGGACTAAAAACCTGGTTGTGTGTTTAGACTGTCAGCTCTATATTTTTCCAGACCTATCACATCAAACTCAAACTCAGGTCAAAACTAAATATGTTAAAGATCTGAATTTTCTCATGCAGACACTCAGACGCCATGATTTCTTCCTACAAAACATAGGACCTTGTTCGTCTGGAATTAAATATATTTGAACGATACTAATAAGACTAAAAGAGTCCTTAGATGAGAACTATTGGTGGTTGATATTGTAGATGGTTCAGAAAGTATCTCCTACAGAAGATTATGTTAAGGATTCTCATTTGCCTGGTTTTGAACATTTACATTTGTCTAAATTATTCTTTTTCTTAATAGCCAAAGATTTGTATTATTATATTATATTATAGTATATTATATTATATTATACTTTGGCTGCAAAAACCCTTTCTGATTCTGTTCTGTGTCAGATATCAGAAGACAATTGCATATCCTATTACTGTAACAGTATGCTTTATTTAATATGACTATATTAGGGAACAGATAACAAAGATTTATATGTGTTACCATGAGTTTTTCCTTGCCCCTCTCTAAAAATTTAAGGTCCAAGCATGTATTCCTTGCACACCCTAAATTCCTACGGGACCTAATTCTCTGCTGCCTACAGACCCCTGTATGCCACTCCAGTCAGATGTATACCCACCCAGGAATTCCCCCAGCACAGAATGGTTCACAGTCTTCACAGCCCTATGCCAGCCCAGTGTAGGGACAGGTCAGGACTGGGAGGGGTCATGTCTGAGAAGATAGAAGGTGTAACCAGAGCACTCTACCCATTCTGGGCTACACAGTAGCCTATAGCAAATTGTGGAGTCAGTGGGACTTCTCACATGAGTAAGGGCTCACCAGGGTGAGTGAGAGCTCCACAATCTGGCCAAAGTGCTGCAAGATCTGATATAATAACTGGGCTGACAAATTCACCCTAATTGTGAGGTGAATTGTAAATAGTATATGGAAGTTCATAAAATGTTACAATAACCTCTAAAGCCAAACGTTAATGGAAAGTACGTCACGTTGCTTTTAGTAATGAATGTTATAAAGAGGTGCAAGAGAATCCCAGACAGAAAAACTAAAATTAGTCCATACAAAAAAGGCCACATTAATATAACTCAAGAACTATGTCAAAATCATGCTTAGTAAAAATAAAAAATGTAAAACCAAAAGCTCATACACCAATTTTGGTTTGTCAGATATTATGCCTAATTGGTAGAAAAAATAATGAGGAGATGGGCTATTCCAGCCATCACTCCCTTTTTGGGTCCTTAAAGAAAGAATTGGTGGGAGGAATGGATGGAAGAATAGACAGAGGCTACTGAAGCAAGTTTCACCACCCCCACTATCTCCTGGGATCCCAGACCTTCTTCGACCTAATCCTGAGGGAGGTCCTGACTAGATCGGGTCAGAGAAGGGAATCCAAATGGCATCACATTGGATGTAATGTAATGGCATTACTAGCTCCAACTAAATCCAAAACGCCGCCTGT
This sequence comes from Terrapene triunguis, assembly GCF_002925995.2. NCBI lineage: Eukaryota > Metazoa > Chordata > Testudines > Emydidae > Terrapene > Terrapene triunguis. Next base: position 3,575,821 of record NW_020664471.1, on the reverse strand, counting down.
AATAAAATGAAATAGAACTTTAACTGCAGCAGCAACATCAACAACAGCTCCGGCTCATCTTAACTAACGCCTTTTACCAAGCCCCTTTCCCTCCGCCCCCACCGCCCAAAAAACCCAGTTACCACCATCTTTAATACCATCGAAAAACTGTCAAACAAGGGTTTTTTTCCTTTAAAAACTTTCTCCACCTAAAGGGAAAGGGAATAAAAAAATGTTGTTAAAATAAAAGCCATATTTTACATGCCAGATGAACACGGCTACCACTCTCAAATCTTTCTTTTCTGTATCTTTAATATAAAGTTAAAAAATATATATAGGGTGTTTGCCATAGTACTAAGCAGGATAAAGTCTCTGAATACCAAGCCCCAAACTATGTTTTACACTATTTAATGTTACACAGTAACTAAGTTATGTTAACACCTTTAGCCCATATATTCCATTTAAATTAAAATAACAGATTGCCACATAGACAGTAGTTCTGTCCAGCCTGCACCTCAGTTATGATCAGAAAGAGAGAGAGAGCAGAATTATCTCTGTGTGTGTCCAGATAGATAAATCTCCTTGCCCTAACCTTAGAGCATAGAGCTCTTTATACTGTGCCTGGTTTGTTGTGCTTCCTGCTAACAAAGGCTGGACTGCTGAAGTCTTTCGACTCTTGCATAAATGAATAAAAGGTGATTTTTCCCCCTAAAATATTTACTCTCTCCTTCCCTCCATACCCCTGCATCCATTTAATGATTCTGAGCAAACCCAGGACATTTCAACTGGTACAACAACTTGACGCGTTACTCTGTTCACATATCTAGCATGAATCATTCACGTAATTAAAAAAATCTTACTTTAGCTTTTCAAAGTAAACGTTTGGGATTTTTTTTTTTAGGACCCCTGGGAATAATATGTTAGATTTGACTTCTGGTATATATCTTTCATATGTTTCAGTGAAATTAGTTAGATCTGGAAAATGTTGCCCTTTACCTGGTAATTCAGGAAACTGAAGAAACTAATACATTTATCAAATGAACAGAAATGGCCCTCTGGATTTCAACAAAGTTTCCTTTGCTCGTGTATACTAAATTCCAGTTAATCAATTTTCTACACATCATAATGTTTTAAAACAAAAGTTGAAATGACAATGAAATTTGATTATTATAGTTCTTTGCTTGTAAAAGAAAGTAAAGAAACGAACATTTTATAGTGTCAATGTACATAGAAATAAATCCCCAGGGGCCTTTTCGACAAGAACACCACAGCAGCTTCACTCTGACAGCTAACGGCTTTTACAACATGCTAGAAGCCATTATTCAGCAACACTCTGAAACATTATGAAAAGCAGAGGGAAATAGTGGGATCAAGAATTATGCCCTTATTCACCTTTAAGTGAAATTACCTCATAATAGGGACTCGACAAAAGAATTTAACTGTGCCAAATACTATCATCCCCTTCCCAACAGGCATTCCTGAACATCTGCCTTCATGGGCCTATTGTTTATTAGCAGAGTAATGCTTTTTCATTTGTATTTTCACCCATAATTTGTCCAGGCACAGTGGTATTTGCTGGCAAGTCAGGCAGAATCTCACATACACAAGTCAAAATGGCTGGTGGGGCATTACAAGCCTCCTCAGCTGAATGTTCAGTCATTAAAGTTACCTTCTATAATGCCCATCTTCTGGGGCTCCTGGGTTGTTCACTGACACATGGGGTCTCCTGCCTGGAATCGTAGTATTTCTGCATTAGAGACCCCTATTGAGATGTGTACTACAGAGCCTAGGGTAAAGCAGTGTTGCCAACTCTCATGATTTTACTGAGAGACTCACAATATATGATGGTTTACCTAAATCCTCAGCTCCTGGAGGCATGTGATTGAGAATCTCAGATTTCGGCTTTTAACAAAAGGAAGTTTCTAGCATTCATGGTTGCGGAGAAAAACTAGAACACATGACCCTAGTGAACCCTGGAGGCTCAGAAACCAGAAGACAAACAAAAAACAGCCTCCCACTTTTTTTAATCTCATGATTTCATTTTTGAATGCTCATGTTTGACAATACTGGAACTGCTAACCTTTCATACCTCTGAAGATGGATGCCCCCTGGGGCCCTTAGTCTCATTGGTTTTTAGGTGAACCTATACCTGTGGAGGAAAAGTGTGCATGTGTAAGTGGTTCTGCTTCTGTGATATGATCTTCTTTCCCCCGGCCCTGCAGAAACCCTTTCACAGGGAGATTTATAAGGTTGTACCTCCATAGAGTTGGAGAGAGATGGGAGGATCCAGAGCAGGGAAGACAAAATAGACTCTTCTAGATTCTCCCCATATCTCAAACCCACTGTGAAACGCAGCATTCTTCCCTGCACTGGGGAACCCTTGTGACACCTGCAGCAGGGCCAAGCAGTAGAGCAGATACAAGATCTGTCTGTATGTGTGTCCCTTGCTTCCTGCAAATCCACAAGTTAAGCATGGGGCACCTTGGATTCCTCCACGTGTGTGCAAGCCACCCCCCTCCAGCCCATTGATGACAGAATGAGTAGGAAGCTGAATTTTAACCCATGCAGTTTCCTCTCCCTATGCAGGTTCTTCCCACATGGGAATGCAGTAAAGTAACAGCTGTGAATAGTTTATGGAATGGGAATGAAGGAGATTTTATTTTACTTTGGTTTCATTTTTCTGAGTGTAACATTGCCCCAGATGTCTGAGTGGTAAACCACCCCTGAACAGACACATGAATGGCCAGTGGGGCTCCCCACAACTGTCTCTTTGAATGGGACACTGTCTTTTCTTTTTACTCTATAGCATTTAACCCCTGTCTTAGAAACTTGGAAGCACTTTTAGTTTTATTACCAATTATTTTCTTTTCCATTTGGCAAAATCTGATTTTTTTAATTTATTTATTTTATAGAATTGTATTTCTAATGTATCACGAGCCAACATACTTCTGCTTTGTCTGCTCTCTTGTGGTGGGTCCACAGGAATGTGCAACGTTCACAGAATAAATCTACTTGACAGATTTTTCACATCAAGGTTGCTGCATTTTTCCAGAGACACTGTTAAGCAATTTTATAGGGTTTTCTGTATAAGCTGTTCATGCTCCACTCTCCAACCCTAAAATCTTGAAAATAACATTTCCCTCCCTGATGGGTGACAAACTATGGGCCACATGCTGCCCTCCCATAGATAAAGCTGCAGGAGAGTGACCAGCATCCCATTCTGCACAAGTTAAAACAGAGTTAAAGGCACATCTTATGAGATAACGTTTATAAAGCATTTTGAATATTAAACATGCTCCATAAATCCTGTGGATTCATATTATCTCCCCCTCCAGGGTAATTTGATCCAGCATGGTGGGGAAAGGAGTACAACCAGGAATACCAGCACAATTCATGGACCTTCCAGGGAGTCTGTACAGGACCATATGGACCCTGGCATCTCCATAGATCACCTTCACCATATCCTCCACACTGGCCTCTCTCTTCCCCAATTTAGAGTCACTGGCTCTGGCCCCTGCGTGCACCTTCTGAGTACCAAGGCACTATCTGACTCTTTCTTACAAATATCCAAGGACCAGTTTCAGCAGTCTCATCTCCTACATTAAAATGGAGACGTGGCAGTTCCACCCCCAAAAGGAATTCAAACTGGGAGTGACAGAGACTGTAGTGGGAAAAGCCTCTGCGTGAACTTAGCAGCTATATTAAAACTCAGCCATTAAGCAGTAAGACTCAGGGAAATGAGTCAAGATGTTCAGAAAAAGGAGACGCAGAGTACTTAAGATAAAAAGCCCCAAACAGCATAGATAACACTCATTCTCCCAAGATAAACAATTTCCATGCCTGTATAAGTACAGCTGCCTCACTCAGATCTGTACGGAGTAGGGGGGGAAACAGGAGGCAGAAACTGAAGGAGAATGGATACCATCTGCAGTGTTTAGGAGATACATACAGGGGATAAGAAGTAGGATTTTAGGGCCAAATGCAGCCACCTTTACTCAGGCAACACCTAAAGACGGGGGGGTGAACAGGGCAAATCCTGTCCCCAGCCTGTGATCACAGAGGGGCTTGGCAGCAGAACCTGTACAATTCCTTTGCACAAGGGACAGGGTGAATTTAGGCGAACTACGCCTGTAGCAGAAAACATGGGGAAGGGGCAGTCCAGTTTAATGGAAGGGACACAGGTCACTGTCACCAAATAAATCCTCTGGTATTCTATGACAAAACCAGAGAGTGCAGTGGGTATGGAGGACTGCTTCTTTCCATTCCACTTCTCCCCTGTATATCCATTCAGTGACCAGCCCAATCAGTCTAACTACTCTCCAATTCTAGCAAACACTGGTAGCAGTACTTTTCACTTCCATGTTTACAGAGAAGTAGCTCAACACTGTACAAAGGTAAATAATAGCTTCATTAGTGGTAATAAAAAGTGGGGGTATGGTATGCAATCAAAAATTGGAAGCGAGCACTGAACAGCACTAGGAATCTAGGACTGACCAATGGTCCATCTAGTCCGAGTATCCCATCCAGGACCTGTCTAGTAACAAGTGTGTAAGTTGCAGGTGAAAACCCCCGCAATGGACAGTCATGCAACAACATGCCTATTACATTCTGCATGCAGCCCCTTTTAAGAGGGACTGCAGAGCTAGCTGGTGACAGGGAAAATCCAGACTTCTTGTGCCAGCTTACACCGGGACTGAAATAAAGCTCCAGAATTGTTATTTAAAAATTCTTATCCTTATTAAAATACACACAGTGGGATTTGTATGTATAGACATGTTAATGGGATCTAAGGATATTCAATGCCTTGCAGAATTGGACCATTTTCACAGTGTAAACCATTTAGGACAAGAGTCCCAGCTGGTGTATATTAAGGTAGCAGCACTGAAGTCAATTTACGCCTCTAGACAGCCCTTTTGTGATATGGCTACAATAATTGTCCATATTTCCAGTGCTTGAGTGCTGTGATTTTTCTGTGCACTCCAGAAGCTGGGATCTGCTGCCAACGGAGACAAGATCGCAGAAGAAAGGAAGTGAACCAACCCAGCCAGAATACCTGCAAATCCTTCCAGTGGCATACCTGTGTAATTTCCACCACCATGTAGCTGCAGAAAAACACAGAAAGAGTATACATGTTAGCAGCAGTGGCCTTCCAATAAAAATGAAATATCGCTTGTCTTCTATGCTGAAGGGCAAAGAACTATCATATTAATTCTTCTTACATATATCTCACTGCTCAGTTGTAATCATTGTGTTTTGCTTGGCAAAATGGCTATCTAAATAACAGTGAAACATCACTGGAAGAAAGAAAAAAATCCTAGATCATGTTTCCCTTGCCATTTCTTCATGATTTCCATTAAAAGTATAAGTCTTGGTAATAAATTATTAAGACCTATAAAAACTACTCTAAGACAAATGTATGAGACAGAGAGAGAAAGTACATATAAAGAAAGCTCTTGTATGCAAGATGGTAGAAGTTACTTAAAGGAGGAGGGGGATAAAAAACAGATGAATCTTTAACGTTACAATTTCTTTGTATCTTTACCCACTACCTGGACTAAAAAGAATCATAATTCTTTGTTACGCTTTGTTTTTGAAAAAGAAAACACTTCAGTTCAGTTATGAGAGAATTTCTGTGTGAACTTCGTAGATCTAAGTCCAGACAGAAGTCAATTGTATTATACATTCCGATTGCAGCTTTATATGATTCCTTGCAGTTTCCCCATTATTGTTATTGTTAATTTCACAGCATACAAATAGAGAAATTAGGTAAAAATATAAAATACTCTCTGGAAGGTTGCAACAAAACACTACTTTATTTCTTAAAATCCACAACCAAAAACAGACAGACACAATGAAGGCTGCTCCCTAAAGCAGAGAAGCATACGTCACCCAACCTTGCTGTCGGCAGGCTCTTTGTAGACTGATACTCAAGGCCCAGATCACATGCTTCACTACAAAGCCCCCTAGCCTGCAAGCAGGACTAGGAAACCCCTTACAAACTTAAAGGAATAGCTTGTAATTTTAACACAGCTTTCAATACATTGCAGTTATGGATGCATATAAAGTAAAATTCATCCTTATGCAAAGGGCCAGAACAAGTCCCACCCATATTTATTATTATTATTTCATATTATGGTAACAGATAGAGGTCCCAATCAAGATCAGGTCTCTACTGTTCTAGGTACTATACAAACACATAGTATAGTAAAAGAGTATCTGTCCAAAAATTCTTAGAATCTTAATAGACAAGACGTGAAGGGCAAACAGAGGTACTGAGTGGTAAAGTGTCTTACCCTATATGGTCACCCACTGAGTCATCAGCAGAGCCATGATTATCACCTGGGTCTCTTGAGCCACAATCTAGTGCCCCATACACTGGACCATGCAGCCACCCAGAGTGACCAAATTCTCTTTTTATGAACTTTGTTGGTATTTCTGTACATTGCTGTAGTATTTTGGGTATTTTAATTAAATTACAATAAGCGATGCTTGGGGCCATACTCTCTGCTGACATAAAAATACAATAAAGTTACACCAGCAGAGACTGTGCTATAAGAAAAGAAATTGGCTCTATGTAGATGTTCACACAGGGCTGGTCTTGTAGCCCTTAATATTGCAAAATTATCATCAAAATCATTAAAGATTTTGTCTGATGAAGGATTTAATCCAAAACTCTCATTCTTCTAGTATGGGATTTCTTCTGATTCTGATTCACAAAATCCTTGTTTTAAATGCAACCCACACAATCTACTTTTATACTGTGTAAAAGTTAAAAATCATTAAAAGTCACACCAGCATCAATAATCAAGCACATTACTTGGAAAATATACCATTCCTACTTTCCACTAACAGTGAACACTAATTAACAATATCTGCTAGCACTAGCATAAATCAAAAGTGTCCCTTTTTTCTCCTGGGCACTGCACTGGATAATATCAAACCAGCATAAATACTTGGAATGTTTCTTATTTTTTTATTAATGATAAAATATTGGATGTCAACATGCAATGCTTTATGCATTGCATCAGACAGCTCTAACAGTAATTGTGATGAATGAGGGTGGAAGGGCCAAGGTTGCAGGCATTTACGAAGACTATGTGGAGTGAAAATATTAGGATTGATTAAAGGTCAAATACTTATGAATTTATCTGCGTTGTATACATTTTCTCATGACACAGGATCACTTATATTACCTACAAAGTGAAGTAGACTAGAGCTGCAAATCAGATCATTTTAAAGACTTTAACCCCTCTATAGGTTTAGCCATTTAGAGTAATTAATGATACCGAAACATTTTGGTTATTTGAGCAATAAACTAAAACCCCAACCCTCTAATAATTCCTCTAGCCTCACTCAAACTCATGAATAACAGTCATTCTTGATTAATATTTACAATAGTGTCAGAAAAACACCAAGTAGAAAATAATAGCCCAAAGTATAATTATCTAAATAAGGTATGCTTTGGTCAAGAAAATATATTTTATCTGATACTTCACTCCAGTGGTAACTTGTTTTCAAAGGAAAAATTGAATTTACTGTGGACATTAGTATAGCTTAGTCTTAGGTGTAGTCTCAGATATTAGAATCTTTTCGGGGCCTGATCCAGTGTCCAATGAAGTCAACAGGAGTATCTCCATTGATTTCTATGGATATTGGAACTGGCCCTATTGAAACAGGTGTGTGGGTCAAGATAAGGGATTCTTGAAAAGTGTCATTTTTTGTTCAGGTTTTTTTAAACATTCCCCTACACAGCCAACGAAGAAGACACCTGTGTACAGTTGATTTCATTGGGATCAGGACTGGGCTGGTAGGCCCCGATTCAGCAAAATACTTAAGCACATGACTAATGACAACCATGTGAATAATCCCATTGACTTCTATGGGACTACTCATATACTTAAAAGATCTGATCCAAAGCCTAAGAGAAGTCTTTCCACTGACTTCCATGGCATGGGCAGCGGATACCATCGGCTGGGGGAGGCTGTGCTTCCCCAAACAGCCAGGTGAGGTCCACCCATGCTCCAACCTCCGACCCGCCCCTGCTTCCTGCTCTGCGTGCGGCTCCAGTCCCCATGTGCGGTGGCCCCAGCTGAGACTGCCCTTCCAGTGCTCCAGGCCTGGGGGGCTGCAGCTGAGTGCCGCCGACCCTCCCAGTGCTCTGGGGCTGGGGGCGGCTAGCCTGGGGTGGGGGCTGGTGGTAGCAGGGGGGGGGGGGCTGGGGGCTCTGGTGGAGGGCATAAGGGGCGGGCCTGGGGTGGAAGGGGCAGGGCTGGGGGCTAGCCTCCCCCAGCTAGCAGTTCACACGCCACCCATGTTCCATGGGCTCTGCATCAGACTCCAAGTTGGGTACACGCTTAAGGACCTTGCTGATTGGGTCCTTAGTGTAGTATTCTCCTGGTCACATCTGAGCTCAGATCTTGCAGTAGGATGTCAGTCCATTAGCTCTTGAGCCATACTAAAATCTTTTGAAATAACGATGGGATCTAAAAAGAAAAACAACCCTGTATAAGTAGCTGGAGAACAGTATTGTCTGTACATTTGGAGGCCAGACACTAGAACCCAAATTGCAGTCTTTGTTGTGTGTGCAGCTTGTATGCTGGCAGAGCTGACACTCAAACTAGGGTGGCCCACAGGCACTGTACTCAGTAGCCCTACCACAAATTCCAAAGCAGGTTTTCCTGTGGTCAGGCTAACACAGAGCTATGATAACCTTGTTCCAGCTAACAGTCGTCTTTATATATCATATATTTCCCTCCCCTTCTGGAAGGTAGTCACAAGGGCTGATCCTGTCATTAATTGTTGTGTTTGCCAACTGGCAACCAGACAATAGGGAGACTTTCCCAGTTAGCAGAATCTCCCAGATGATGGCCTGGCTCAGTGAATCACATTTTACCTAAGACTCAGAATGGAAGCACAGTCAGCAGCTTAAGCAGAGGACCCAAAAGGGAGCTTTCCTCTGGGCAAGCCATTGGGAGCTGTGCCAAGCTAGTCTGAGCTGAAAGTTGCTCTTGCAGGAGGCTGATCTAATACTGGTATTCCAATTCTTTAACTGACAATATGTTCCCTAGGGGGGAAATCCTGCCCCTGAGCACCTTCTGTGGTCTGGAGCCCCATTCCATGTGGTTTCATGCACAACAGCACTTGATGGGCTGGTTAAATGGGTCAAAAGTAGGCCAAGAGATGGGTGGGGTAGAGCCAGAGGATCTGTCATTATGCAGATTCTTTGGTCCTCTATCCAAAAATAGTTATCTTCACGCTATCTGGAATAGTTCACAACGTGAGGGCCAACCTCAGGGCAGACTCCAAAAGCAGGGCAGACACCCCAAATGAGTTGTATGTTCTAAAACTAGATTTCACCAATACAGTAACAAATGTGAACTCCTGAAGTTCTGTAACAGTCTTACCACGGAGTCACAGACAGTCCCTTTGGGCATTCCAGTGTATCTTGCCACCAAGGCCAACTGGACTTAGTGATAAATGGTCACTTACACCAAAGATCACAAAATATTCAGGTTACTCCAACTCCCAAGAAACCTGTCACTTACCCCAGGTCAATTTGTACCTCAGATCACACACCAAAGACAACACTTGTAGCCAATTCTATAGTAAACTAACTAAAGGTTTATTAACAAGGAAAAAGTTAATTGCAGGTTAAAGCAGGCAATGTATATTACAAATGAGTTACAGTCTATGGTTCCAAAAGGTGACGGAGCTGTAGTAATCTGTCAGCACTGAATGTTTTTCAGGACTAATCCAGGCTTACCCTGGGGATCTCTGCTTTTGTTTCCTAGCTCCAGCCCTGAGAGAGTCCAAACAGCAAAGAGAAGAAGAATTTTCATGTCAGCTGTCATTATTTCCTTCTTCCAGAATTGAAGTTGATGGGACAAGCTTCCTTGCACATAGCACCTTTACAGGTGTGAAAAGGCCATTAGTCCAGTCTTTGTATCATGCTGTGTCACAATGGCCCACTTAGTTTTGATAATCCTTCTTGCTTGGTGGAGGAACCACTCCTCCTGCCTGAGTTCACAAATTCAGAGCAGGCATTTTTACAGTTATAAAACAAAGTTTACATATCACCTTATATCATGGGATACAGACTTTACAAGTAAGATTAAGCCATGCAGGAACTTACAAGCATTTTACAGAGTGTAAGCTCTAAACCCCTCCTTACAAATCTAACTCCTATCTTGAACAACACTAGCATATAGGTGAGCTGGTCTGGTTTCCAGCTATGAATTTGTCAGTGCTCAGCTGACAGCTACAGCCTTGGCAAGAACTGGCACCTTAGCGTCACAGTTATTGCTAAGGGCACATTGTGACAACAACAGCTTCCACAGAAAGCTCCACAACCGCTCCACTGCCAGAGGAAGGAAGATTCCTTGTTTGGCCACCCTGAAGATCTGCCAGCCTTGTTACTCAGGCTAGTCACAGCAATAAGAATTTGGCCCTACAGATCCCTGGCTCATAGGACAATTTGGAAATGCATAATTTCACATAAATGCCCCTATACTTACGAATTATGGCCTCTAGTGTCTGCCAATTTGTTTTAATCATGATTTTGTTAAACCGGATAGTAAGTTCCAGCAGTTGTCATAGGAAAACTCAGAACTGTTTCTTGGGCAAGGAAGCTTTTTTAAAAGTAACACCCATTTTATAATTTATCATTTGATTAGGAATGGAGTCACTTATCCCAACTTTAAAGGTTAAATACAGACATGTGTGTCACATATGAGGTCGTGAGTAAATGATGTAATGTCGATGGCTCCATAACAACCAAATACATTTCAGTGCTGCATTTTGGCAGAGGTCTGACTCCATATGAAGTCTAATGAAATGGAGATACATTTCATAGGGTGTGAATCAGTGCACTGTAAAATAATACACTATTTATTAAAAACTTTCCAAAAGGTTTAATTACATTAAGAAACTATTGCTCTGCCTTTAAATTAGCAATTTAATTAAATGGATTTGCAGCAAATAGGTTAGCTTTTGTAGTTTTATTTCAGCAAGGTTACGGTATGAATTAGAGGCTGTTTCAACTGCAATATGTTAAAGTTTCCCTACAGTAAAATCACTGATCTTGTGGCAGAAAATTTCCAGTCTTGAACTACATGCAGCCTTGCTCTTCACTAAGGATGAAATGCACCCCTTTGCAGAGTGCTTGCACAAGGTCTATTTGCCACTTACACCCTCAAAATAGGGTTTAAATGGGACTTGAGTAGTGTAGATCTTTCACAGGAGTGAATTTCACTTTAAGGGCCTGATACTTGGAAGAGTTGAGTGCCTCCTGCAAGGTGCCTTTAATGGAAATGGAGTGCACTACACACCTAGCAGATAGTACTCTGCTCAGTATCTCAGTAACAGTTCAAGCTATATATATGTGCCTGACTCCAAGAAATGGATTAAAAGTTTGAAATTGATAAATAAATGTTTGTAGGGAACTACTGACAAACTAATAGGCAATCACAGAGAGGAAAAAAATCAAGTAAGGAAGTTAAGTCAACTACTGTGGGACTGGTATCAAACGTCTGTATACACATTAAGCCCCTCAACATTAACTGAAACAAACTAAGCTTCAAAAGACACTATACCCATTCTACATACAGTCATTGAAGAACTTCCAGATAAATACATTTCCAGAAGTGTTTTTTGGTAAAAGATGTGCTGATTTTTTTTTATATCAAGTCAAGATTTGTAAAGGATACAGACTCTTAAAAATTCAGTACTACCAGTAAATCAAAGCTGTTTTAAGGAAGAAAAGCAAACCCACAGAACCATTACATTTAGGAGACAAAGCTGCTGCTGCAAGTTGGGTGCTCAAAAATGGATGAATCCACAGTACGTTTGAGAATGTTGGCCCTAGCTACTAACGAGAATGATTAAAGGATTGGGAAACATGCCTTGCAGTGAAAGACAGCGCTCAATCTGTTTAAGTTAACAGAAAGAAAGTTAAGGGGTCACTTGATCACAATCTATAAGTACCTACATAGGGAACAGAAATTTGATAATACGGGGCTCTTCAAATTCACAGACAAAGGTATAACAACATCTGATGTCTGGAAGCGGAAACTAGACAAATTCAGACTCGAAATAAATTGCATGTTTTTAACAGTGAGGGTAATTAACCATTAGAACATTTTATCAAAGGTTGGGTGGATTCTTAACCATTGGAAATTTTTAAATCAAACTTAGATGGTTTTTCTTGAAGATATTCTCTAGTTCAAACAGGAATTAATTCAGAGAAGTCCTATGGCCTATGTTATCCAGGAGGTCAGACTAGATGATCACAATGGCCCCTTCTGGATTTATAATCTAAGAATCTAGGAATTTGTACACACAATGTGTTCCAGTGAACTGTGGAAGCAAGACTGCACCTGCAAAAACAAAGACAGAATTGAGCCTAGATGAAAACTCCCTTCAGAGTCAGGCACACAGTCAGGACAGTGTGAAGAAGCCTACATTACACTGTTGTGTAGATTAGCATAATCGGTAGCTAGGGAACTTCAATCCACTATTTAGAGATGACATCCTAACACCTTTCACCAGCATTAAACTCACTTTGAATGAAAGCAGACCTAACGACAGGAAATGATCACATCTAGTAAGGAAGTTTTATCTCTTTTCCTCTTGAAAGACTGATATCTGCCACTCCCCTGCAAATTGTCCCCATAATAAATATGTTGTATTATTACAACGAGACACTTATACAGTCCATACAGTTTTGTAGATACTGACACTGGTTATGCCACTGTGTTTCCCCCAGATCTTCAACTGAATCTTTTCCAGGTTGAGATTTGAATTAAATATGGAATCTCTAAGGTATAATCTTAGCTCCTCAGAACCAGATCAATGGCAGGAACTTCAGTGGCTGTGAACCACCTTTGCAACTCCTGATCTTCAGGCTGCTGGCTCAGCCTAAGGACAATTTAGAGCAGTCTCAGGGTTGTTATGAGATGGGATGACCCAGCAGAGTCTGCATCCAGATATTGCCAAGCAGGGCCGGCTCCAGGCACCAGCCCACCAAGCTTGTGCTTGGGGCGGCACCTGGAGGGGGGCGGCGCGGCGCTCCGGCCACCGGGGAGAGCGGGGCCACAGCCGGGCTCGCCGCCCTCCCCCCGGGGCTCGGGCCGCCCCCCCCCCCGGCGCCCTCCCCCCGGCCGCCAGGGGGAGAGCGGGGCCCCCGCCGGGGCTCGCCGCCCTCCCCCCGGGGCTCCGGCCACCCTCCACCCCCCCTGGGGCGGTAAAAAAGCCAGAGCCGGCCCTGTTGCCAAGTATGAATTTGGGCAGTGGGGGTGGAGTTTTCCATAGGACCACAAATGCCACTGAAAGTCAATGGGATTTCTGCTCCTAAATCACTATGGCTCTTTAGAAAATACCACTCCTGAAGGCTGCCAGAATCACACTGAGATCTGGCATTGGTACCAAGATGGCAGAACACTCACAAGAACAGCTCAAAGCATGATTTCCATCTGCCATCTCCTTCCTCCTCCAGTTCTCTCTCTTCCAGCACTATCCCTATATGTGGGAGTCCCATTAGCTGTTGCTCTCTGGAATTACCTTCACCCTAACTTTTGGACTCTTCATGAGGGCATCAGCATCTGACATCACCCCCACACACACGCACTCACACGCACACAACCTACCTCCATTCCCTTTTTAAACTATAAATCCCTGAAGCCTCAGCAGTTCCCTAGATTCTAGGACTTGTATATTCTAGGACAGGGTTGTCTTACTCCTCACAGGGTGGTTTGACTAGGAAGTGTCCAGCTGTGTCCCCGAAGGAACCCAGAAGGAAGGGGACGTGAAGTCTCCTCCTAGACGACAGCAACAGTAAGTGTGGGGACTTGAGTGGGAGGACAAGTGCTTGGGGTTAATCACATTTTTCACCCCCAAACTCCAGAAGGGCAGTTCACTTTTTCCACCTTTGAATCTCACTGGATCCAAAATCCAGATGATAGATCCTTATCAGGCATTAACCATCCAGACACCCCAAAGACTGAGCCTGTCTCTAGGAACTTCAAAATTATTTCATGTTATTTCACCAAGAAAGGATCAGATGAAGACTAAAATGAATCCCATACATAGCAGAATGCAAACCTAGCTCCTGATTACTTTATTAGTATGGTTGCAGCTAAACTCAAGGCAAGATGATGCATGTCAAAAAATGACTCCCAGGTCACATATCAATTATATGTATTCCATGCTTTGTGTGAGCTATAGATTTATACAATAAGAAACAACACTTACATAGCAATTTTCAGAAAGAAAGGTTTGGATTCTAATGACTGATTGGATCAGCAAATCTTTAAACTTCATACCCACAGGGTGGTATCAAAATCTGTAAAATGGGCATATTGAATGACCTGCAGCCTGCATCCACTACCAGAAAGCAGATCTTAACTAGCATGGAAACACAAAGAGTGCTCTTATACTACCCATATCATGATTAATCAATTCAGGGGTGAAAGTAGAAATAGGGACTTACTGGTACATGGCTGGGTTGGGGCCGGCTCTGGCCCCCGGAAGGGGCGGGGCCTCGGGCGGAAGGGGTGGGGATGGCGGGGTCAGAGCCAGCCCCGGCCCGCCCTGTACTGGTAAGTGCCCTCCCTCTCCCCCGCCGGGGTAGCAGTGGCAGCCAGGGGCTCCAGCAGCAGTTTAAAGGGCCCAGGGCTCGGCCGCTGCTACCGCCCCGGGCCCTTTAAACCGCTACCGGAGCCCCTGGCTGCCGCTGCTACCCCACGGCTCCGGCAGCAGGGCTCCGGTGGCTATTTAAAGGACCCAGGACTCCGCTGCTTCTACCACCCTGGCCCTTTAAATAGCCCCCGGAGCCCTGGGGCAGCGGTGGGGCTCTGGTGGCTATTTAAAGGGCCCAGGGAAGTAGAGGCAGCAGGAGCCCCGGGCCCTTTAAATTGCCGCCTGGGGAAGCCAGACCGCCCCGGTACAGCGCACCGGCTCTTGCCAATATGCCGTACCGGGGCGTACCAGCTTACTGTCACCTCAGTCAATTTCTTAATTTTTTTCTAATAGGCTTGTTCTTTTATGTTACTACAACGCTCCAGAAAATTTCAGCATCTAGGGGGAAGTTAAATGTTTGCTGTTCTAGGACCATTTGAAGCCATGTAGGCAAAGAGGACAAAATCACTTAAGTCTGCCTGCAGGAAGCCTATCTTGGCAACCAGACAACTAGAATTAGTTATTAAAGGCTTGTCAGATGAATAAAGATACCTCTGTAAGGAAAACTGCAAAAGCATTTACTTTTTCTAATATGACTAGTGTGCTAATACTTAATAAGCTTTCATTTTCTACTCTCCCTTCACCTCCTGGACCAGTAAAGACAGATCCAGTAAAGACAAACACAAGTGAAAACCATTTTGGTTTTTTGCATCTATTACAAGTTAAACATCCTTAGCAGATGTATATTAAATAGCGCTGCCTGGAATTTAAGCAAACTCAAATACTCTGATGTGGCAATCTCCTTGTGGAACTGGTTCATTGAAAGGCAAAGAAGTCTGTGGTATTAAAGATCAGGCGGCACACCCACACATACCAAAAAGCAGCAGAAAGATATTTTTCCTCTCAGGAGAAAAGGAGGTAGAGGAGAGGAGAACCTTAAAGTTCTGTAATGAAAATTAACAGTAATTTGCAAGTCTACATTAAGGGCCACATTCTGTCAGCCTCATTCACGATGTGTTGTCCCTTTGAAATCAGTGGGGCTACTTATATAATAAGAATACAGTGATAAAAAATTTTCTACATGGGTGGACCACTTTTCCCGCACAGAACCCCACTGACTTCAATGGAGTTACTCCAGTGTTAGATCAGAGTCAGGCAAATCAGCCCACTGGATAGACTTGATCTAATAACACTCCAGTTCTATACTGCTAACCAATTTGTGACTGGAAAACTTCTTTAAGAGGAGTAATTCCTTGATGCAGAAACGGACTACTTTATTCTAGAAAACATAATGGAAAAATTAAGATGCATTTTCAAGGCTTATATAAAAATTAATATAAGTACTTTGGACATAAATTGCCATAGAACTGCCCTGACACATGCCTTTTTCTTACTTGGATTAAGTATTTTAGGGTATAAGAAATCAGATATAATTATTTAAAAATGAGGGTACCTCCAAACACACCAATCACCTTCCAAAAGTAAGACAGGTATTTTGCCTACAAGTCTCACTCAAAGTTGCAGGTCATTTACCTTAACCTTCATGAGTTCTTCTAATAGTTGCCTATCTTATTTAGCTGTATAATTTTATTGGTAGCATGCCCCTACAAAACTGTACACTCCATTCTTCTCTGATGTAATAGTTCATAAACTGGCTTCCTGCTCAATTTTTTTATTTCACACAAAATTGCTCTGTTCGTGTTTCAGGCTCTCCATCTTTGCATATCTCATTGACCATGACAATTTACATTCTATGTGGGCTTGTGATCTGGCTGAGCAGGTCTTCTGGTAACTCCTAGATAAGAACTCAAGGCCTTTTATTAGGTTTGCCCCTAAGATCAGAAACCATGTCTATTCTGTGGTATAAGGGAAAGATCCTCTTTCTGAATTTAAGACTTTAATACTAAGTAAATATTTGTATAATGTGGTTTAGCATTTTCAATATAATCTATCACTTATAAAATTACCTGATCTTGTGCATAACGTGCCAGATTAGGCAGCTAGAGCTCTGGGTTCAATTCCTAGCTGTCAAAAACTTCTTGTGTGATATTCAGTAAGTCACTTAGTTCCTCCTGTCTCTTTTCCCCCATAAAACTGAGGTAAAAATATTTATTTTTTCCACCATTTTACAATCTGAATTAGACTGTAGGATTTTCAGGGCAGGGACTGTCTCTTCCTATCTGTGAATACAATGCCTGGCACAAAATGGGGTCCCAGTATTGGTTTAGTCCTACAAGCAGGGCCGGTGCAAGGAAGTTTCACGCCCTAGGCGAAACTTCCACCTTGCGCCCCGCCCCAGCCCTACGGCAGTTCCCTGTCCCCCCCCCCTCCGTCCTGAGGTGCCCCCCCCGTGGCAGCTCCCCCCCCATCTGCCCTGAGGCACCCCCCCCCGCGGCAGCTCCCCCCCGGGAGCCATGCACCAGCTCCCCACCCCAGCTCACCTCTGCTCCGCCTCCTCCCCGAGCACTCCGCCCCTGCTCTAATTCTCCTCCTGATTGGCGCTGCAAGCCTGGGAGGTGGGAGAAGTGGAGCGGCGACCACACGCTCGGGGAGGGGGCGTAGGAACGCTGTAAAAAAAATTGGGGGCACCACTTTTTGGTGCCCCCAAATCTTGGCACCCTAGGCAACCGCCTAGTTTGCCTAAATGGTAGCACCGGCCCTGCCTACAAGTGCTACCATAATAAAAATAACAATGAAAAATAAACAACATTGCATCGTAGGCTGGCCTGGCAGCAAAAGTCAACTTCCAATATGTCTGCAATTCCACAGTGTAGCAAAATATATATCAGTAACCATCTCATTACCATCTGAATGTAAAAAATAAAAGAAATTAAAGGAACATTTTTTATTTCTATAGGTACTGGTGGATATTGATTCAATAATATGACTCACTGTTCAAAATAATAAATGCAAAAGTTTGTCTTGTGTAAAATTGTTCAATTATTTTTATTTATTTTTCATTAAGGTACTCAGATGCCTGTAGTATGGTGAGTGGAACTGGAGACAGAGGGTTAGGTTTCAGGAGAAACATAATTTGGTGTAACACCAAGAACTCAAGAAGGTATGCTGGGAGGAGTGACGAGACTAACTGGCAGCCAGTACATTCTCTAGCTGCGGTAATCAGTGGCAAGGAGCCAGGAGCAGAGGAGCAGGACAGCTGAGCTGTGGCATATGGGGGTGCTGAGAAATTATTTTTTTAAAAACAAGGAAATTAAATACCCCCAAAAATTAACTCAAAATGATGGTTGTCTAGTGGTGCCTCATGTCCTTCCAAAATGTGGCGGGCGGCTAAACTTAAATCTCTGTAAACCAGGATATACACAAGTTAAGGAACATGCCACCCTCGCAATACAATATTAGGTCTGTTCTCTCTGAGCAATGCCCCAGTTTACCAAAACCAGACACATTAGCACTCTACCCTCACAGATGTAAGGGGACAGAGCACATGAGCACTGTAGGACAAGCCTAAGACCTTTTCTTTGCTAAGGCAAAACTCAGTTTTAGTTCAGACATACTGAACAGGAGTTGCCTGCACTAAGCCTACTCCACACAAACCACCCAGACTTGCTAAATGTTACCACCTCTTCATCCCTGCACGGAGGATTCTTTCTGAGACATTGCTTTCACTCACCGCTCACTAAGCTCTGGAGGCCATGGTCATGTATACCACCAGACTAAAGCTGTGTGAATAATGGATTTTTCAGTTCACTGCCAATTCTGAAAAATCAAGGGAAAGAAATGTAGTTTTGGATCAACCTGAAAATGAAATGTTTTTGAAGGGTCAGCCAATCAAAAACAAATTGTTTTGAATCAAGCAAAATGTTTAACCCAAATGTAAGACATTTTATTTTAATTTTGAAC
The DNA here is from genome assembly GCF_002925995.2 of Terrapene triunguis. Taxonomy (NCBI): domain Eukaryota; kingdom Metazoa; phylum Chordata; order Testudines; family Emydidae; genus Terrapene; species Terrapene triunguis. The sequence continues at coordinate 3,557,308 of NW_020664471.1, read as the reverse complement.
ATTTTAAAGTATTTTTAAAAAAAAATTTAACCAAATTAAAGGAAATTTCAAAACAAAAAGTCATTTCAAACCAAAAAATCAAAATGTCTCATTTTGAAAACACTGGTTTCAGAGTAGCAGCCGTGTTAGTCTGTATCCGCA
>NW_020664471.1:3513371-3552167 GCF_002925995.2 Terrapene triunguis | reverse complement strand
TGCAGCAGCTCCCCACCCCAGCTCACCTCTGCTCTGCCTCCTCCCCGAGCATGCCGTCGCTGCTCCACTTCTCCCGCCTCCCAGGCTTGCGGCGCCAATCAACTGTTTGGCGCCGCAAGCCTGGGAGAGAAAGAAGCAGAGCAGGGCAGCGTGCTCAGGGAAGGAGGTGGAGCAGAGGTGAGCCGAGGTGGGGAGTTCCCCTGCGTGCCGCCCCCCCCTTACTTGCTGCAGGCGGCCCTCCCCGCGCCCCCCTCCCCCAGCTCCCTCCGCCTAAATGCCGACGATGACCGGGGCGGCCGAAGATCCGGCCGCTGCAGTTGCCGCCGAAGAAAATGCCGCCCCCCAAATGCTAGCACCCTAGGCGACCGCCTAGGTCGCCTAATAGGTTGCACCGGCCCTGGGGATGTGGGAGACCCAGGTTGAGAGTCTTAACTATTCTGGGGTGTTACTCTCTCTGCATTTTTGTGTGAAAATTGTTGAAAGGTCTCAGGTTCATCCTGATGCAGATTGGGAAATTTTTTTTGAAATCTTGAAAATTTTCGAAGGATAGGAAAACCTTTTTCTGCCCAGCTCTAATCATGAGAGAGTGAATTGGAGCACCATAAAACATGAGGGGAAAAATAAAACTATTTCCCCATAATTACTTTACTTTGGACTCTATAGCACTGTTTCAGGGCTAGAAGGTTAAAATCTAGTTTTCTTTGTATTTTTTGAACCACTGAATAACTCTCAAAATTTTGCTCTGCACTTGTTAATTTTTGCTTTAAATGTGGTTGTTTTATACATTTAAAAACTTAGGAATTTTTTTAACGTTACCATTTTTCACCTTTACATGGTTCACACAGCCTACTTTCTGACACTATCATAGTGCCCTTGGAAATGACAGTGCATAAGAGAGGGTTTTCCAATGGGCAGGGAATTGGCACACCTGAACTTTGTTCCTGGCATTGGGTTTATGTAAGGATGAATTTTGTCAGTGTTTTTGTGTCACAAATTCTGACTGAACTGATAATGTAAAATTGTATCAAATGGACTCCCTCTCCCACCCCAACTTCCCAAGAAGTTTTAAAGAGCACTTTGCAGAAACAAGCACTACTGACTACAACAGTCCCATAAAAGCAGAACTTTTATAACCCTTTTAAATTTAGATGATTTTTCAAACAAGTTATAAATTGTGAATGTCTTCATAGTCGTATTTACCATCATTCAGAAATCTGATTAGAAAACATAGGCAATACATGTAGTATAGATTGCATTTTACAAGAGTATATCAGACAACAGTATCCTCAAAGAAATTCATGTTTTTTCTATAGATTAATACTGTAGTAAGGATGCTGGATTTTTGCTTGCATGTCCCTCCCAGTTACTGCTAATGACTTTTTCTAATTGTACCTCATTCTTTCAAAGTGGTAGATGACTAATATAGTATGAAGGGGCCTATCATAGAAGTAGAACATTTTAAGAGTGAAATATGTTAATACCCATGTACTCAGTGTAAGCAGTTTGCTGTGAAAACTATAAGAAGTGACTGGAATTTCCATTAAACAGCTTCCAACAGAATTCCACAGGGTAACTGTGACTTCTGCAGACTGTGGATTTTCACCCATTACCTCAAACTTTAGTATAAACCCACAAAAAAGCCACAATTTCCATTGTGCATTATCCATTTCTTTACATTTTTGTAATCACAACACTTATTTCCATTTGGCCTTGATCCTGGTCCTATTAATACACGTTCACACTTTCATTAATCCTCATGTTTCCTCTCTTGATGTCAGTTTTACTGAACACATCTAAGATTCAGGGCTACATTATACAAAGTTTCCTGAAGTGCTCAGCAATAAAGCTTTGTAATATATGGTTGCTTGGACTTTTGAGTTATTATTTCCCTGATTGCAGTGGATTAAAATCGAGACTGGCAGCATCAATGCTTTTCTTTTGAGAAAACAGAACATGAACATTCCAAGGCCAAGCCCACACCACGGCCAAAGCAGCAGCAGAAGACACTGTACTGGGAACACTTACAGCAGGGAATTTCGGAGTAAGGAGCCAAGTTTGAGTGCTCCTCCCAGCTACCCCACTCAGCTTCGAACGTGGCCCCTGTGGCCCATTCTCCCCTTTGGGGGCACCACATGAAACAGGAGCTCCCCCCAGCTCCTGGGAAAGGGGGAGAAAGAGAGATTGCAAGAGAGAATTACATAAGGTTGGGCTCCTACCTGATAGCCCTCCCTCCTCCAACCTAGCACCTGGCCCAGCAACCCATTCCTCTCTCAGAATAACAGCCTTTTCCTGCTGCTTGCTAATGGCGACCTGTAGCTCAAATGGTAGAAGTCAGTGCTGAAGGTTCAGGGCTCAGACCTTGCTGATGTATGCATGATGTAAGGGGTATTACAGTTGCATTAAACAAGAAAATGTAAAACCAAATTCTGTTAAAAAAACTCAGGTAATTACATTAAAAATGTTAACAAAATCAAGCAGTCAGAAATTAAAAAGTGCCATTTTAAGGTTGTCTGTGCAACTTTAATTCCACCTTCTAGTGCATATGCATTAAGTCACAATTTCTATTTACATGATCTCAGTTTTTTCCCTCACAGAGCCCTTGCCTCATTCAGTGCACAGGATAGATACACAAGAGGATAGAATTAAAGGCAACATTAAATCTGGCTATAACAGGGCAGGAACTGGGCCTTGGGGCACATACACACATTGCATTGCAGCCATGACAGGCCTTGGGCCTTTTGTGGGAGGTGCAGTCACAGGGCATATAACTAGGAACAAGCCCATAACCTACAGGACACTAATATAAGGCAGCAGACAGGAGACACCCAGGGTCTAGGGTTGCCAAGGATTGGCCTGGAGTCTCCAGGAATTAAAGATTAATCTTTAATTAAAGATTATGACATGTGAAGAAACCTCCAGGAATACATCCAACCAAAATTGGCAACCCATCAGGAAGCATTTGTGTGGGTCTCTCCACAGTAGCCAGGAAGGGCTATCAAAGGGGAAAAGTGTGTCCTCTCCCCTCCCAGGTGAGAGAAGCTGGAAAATACCTCAGCTGGATACTACCTCACCCACTTGTCTTACTGAGAAAAATTGACATCCATCAACTCAATCAGCCCTGTATTTATACTCTGGGGCAGATGCAGACTTGAGCATTGACAAAGGACTGGGACTGTACAGGAGAAGGAAAGAGGTCACAAATGTTATCCATTATGGAGCCAACATTTTGCCTGTTGGAGAGTCTCATAAAAAGTGGATACCAACATCCAGGACTGGAAGGATGGACCACTGGGTGAGAAATACTTTAGCCAGGAAAGTAACTTGTTAATAAGTATAGGTTACAAACTGCATTTTATATTTTTCTTTTATGTTTGGAAACTTTATGTTTCCAAATCCTCTTGTTTTTATTTGAATCTTTAACTCAAGTTTTGTTAAATAAATTTCAATTTGGTTTTACTATAGAGATGCCTAAGTGCCAGGCACTAAGCAAAGTGCTGAACTGAGATGTAGCTGGTAAACTGGGTGCACTGCTTCCAGGCAGGCAGCAGATTGGTGTACACTGCAGGTGCCCAGAAGACAAGGGACTGAGCATTCGCGTGTAACAAAGCACGGTGTGTAAATTGCTAGCCTACGGACAGAAAGAGCAGGGCTTGTGGAACCCAGTAGGAAGTGCTTGTGCTGCCAGCAGCAGCAGAGTTGGGAACTTTTTTCCCCATGGGCACAGACAAGACTTTTTCACGCTGTAAGTAGATGGTAGTGATTCACCCCGGACACCTCGGGTAACCCTGAAAAGTATCACAATATGCTTTGACAATTTTTTTCCAGCAATTGATAAATAAACATTAGACTGCTTCAATCTTATGGTCTATATTACAACGGGTATACAAATACCCTACTGCAAGGTACAAGCAAGGTTGCTGGAACTAGCAGTGCTGGGGATGCAACAGCACCCCCTCTCTTGAAGTGGTTTCTATCATATATGAGGTTCACAGTTTTGTTCAATGACTTTCAGCATCCCCACCATAAAAATTGTTCCAATGCCACTGCGTACAAGAGAATCCCAGTTATCCAATCACCCACTGTCCTTGCCTCTCTTTCTAATGGACTACAGATAACTCTGATGTATTGTCTCTATCTGTTAACTCAAGATAATTCAAACTCCCAGTTATCTGAAGAGATTAGTTGTCAAGAGGTTCAGATAATCGGGATTCTGGTGGTTGTATGAATATTTCAGTTTAGCCGCATAACAAACCAATCCATAAAGTTTTCAGAGAGCAGAATACAGTCACAGACAGGATACCATTGGTCTGAAGCAGTAAGGCATTCCTTATGCTCCTAAAACTTACAGGTGTAGCTGGTCCACTTTCAGAATTCCTGTAAAAGCAGTTGTATTCAAACCTCCAGCCAGACGGTTTCTCTCTCACAAAGGGCCAAGTCCTCCTCTCTGAAGAAGTTTAATAGCTTCAGTAGGACAAGGATTTGGCCCAAATTCTCCTTAACTACTGTGCAAAACTTGTGCTTCCTTAAATCCACCTTCAACATATTGAAATCACTTTGTAAAAATATGTGGTTCTGCTGTCACTCAACAAGACAGTACTCTCAGCCAGGTGCCAAGCTGCCCGGTGTTTGCATGGCTTAAGAAAAAGGGAGACAAATTAATCTATTATATTTCAAAGGAAGCTCTGTTTTTAAGGCAATAAGCAACACAATGTGGTAACAATTCCCTATGTAAGTGCCCTAAGTACTTAGTGCCAGATTCACTGGTGCTGATGCAAAGAGATATAAATTACACCTCTCTTTTGACAAGCAAATCTCTTTTGCCATTTAAGGGTTATTCACTCTGAAGCTTTATCTTCAGTACTTAAAAAGGTGCAGTTTTTACCATGGGATAACTAACATGCATTAGGTAACCCACCTGTATAACCCTAATGGAGACACGGCACTGAAGTTTTACTGCAAGTAAATTAGGTGAGGTGATTCACAAGCAGGCAGAATAGTGCTAACCTCACAGGCGCCTTGTCTCCACTGGGGTTGTACAGTAAGATAATTAACTTACAAGTTATCTCAATAAAGAAACAAGATACTTTTTCTGCAGTGAAGACAAAGATTGAGAGAATGTTCTTCAGGGTTCCCACTGGAACAGGGAAGCTTTAACTCCTGCCTCAGGCTCCCTAGGTGCTGCACAAGCAAAAGCTGCTGAGGAGATGCATTGAATAGCTACTCTGGCCATGATCTTTTGAAGGCTTTGGTGGCTGCACATGAAACTTTCAGCAGAGTCAAGTAAAAGATGCAGCCACTTTCCAATGCCAGAGCTTCCTCTCCACTGGGTAGGTTCCCAGTGCTATGGGCTATGATTGAAGAAGTCAGCGAGACCTGGAGTTACTTTCACTTATTTTGTCCTGCTGCCCAACCCATTCAGATGTTGTGTGGATCCCCTGGAATGGTCTCTTTATTTAAACCTTCTGCAAGAAGTCTTACCTTAGCTTTTTGTTGCAATAAAGTTAATGATTTCAATGCTTTACCACTGCTGCAGCACTATTTCTGTAAACTAGGTCACTGAATTCAGAAGATGGCTTAAATAATATGAATCCCAATTCTCCTCTCACACCAGTGTGATTCCATTGTCCTCAACAGAGCTGATCCTGATTTACATCAATGTAAATGAAGAGAGTAATATAATATATATTTACGAGATGTGGAATTCCAAATGGCTCTCTCTTTGGGGACTAAGTCAGGGAGATTGAATGCTGATCTGAAGGATAACAACAAACCTGAAATCCAGTAGTAATCCTTGAAAAGATTTGTGCCTGTTTATAACAATACTGCTTGGTTGTAGTGATTCAGACATTGAGTTGATATACTTGCGGCAGTAATATTTTTTGACCTTTTAATCAATACCATTTTGCAAGTATTTGTTTGAAAACTGAAAGGTATATACCGGACTCATTCTCTGAAGGCAATGGAAACTTTCCATCGAAGAACCATCTGCAGAGACAGATAAAACACATAATGACAGGATATGTTTGCAGAGGATTTGAATGCATTAAAAAAATAAATCTGGACCTGAAAGCAGATGATTTACAACAAAGGATCCCAAGAAAGATGTAAGGCAACAATTAGGCCTAGAAAATTAAAAATGCTGAGGAATTTAATCAAACAGGACAGTCTAATCAATGAAAAGCATACCACATGCTCTCTCAATAATTGCATTCCAGCTTTTTCATGGTAACAACCAGTACTTAAAGTAATTGCATTCCAATAAGGCTCAGTGGTCTAGAGCTACCATTGCTTTAATATTTGACATATGGGGCCTGATCCTGCTTCCACTGAAGTCAATGGCCGTTTTGATTGACTTCAAGGGGAGAAGGCTCATGCTGATAATCTATATGTACAAGGATGAATGCAGCTCGACGACACAAGCAGTTTTACCATCTTTTGTTTTTAGTTTTTCTGTAAAAGATATTAGAATCGCTTGGTGTTACCATCCTGTACATTTTCTCATATTAATATACACCAGGCATTATAGAATAGAATCATAGAATCATAGAATATCAGGGTTGGAAGGGACCTCAGGAGGTCATCTAGACCAACCCCCTGCTCAAAGCAGGACCAATTCCCAACTAAATCATCCCAGCCAGGGCTTTGTCAAGCCGGGCCTTAAAAACCTCTAAGGAAGGAGATTCCACCACCTTCCTAGGTAACCCATTCCAGTGCTTCACCACCCTCCTAGTGAAAAAGTTTTTCCTAATATCCAACCTAAACCTCCCCCACTGCAACTTGAGACCATTACTCCTTGTTCTGTCATCTGGTACCACTGAGAACAGTCTAGATCCATCTTCTTTGGAACCCTCTTTAGGTAGTTGAAAGCAGCTATCAAATCCCCCCTCATTCTTCTCTTCTGCAGACTAAATAATCCCAGTTTCCTCAGCCTCTCCTCATAAAAAAATCATGTGCTCCAGCCCCCTAATCATTTTTGTTGCCCTCCACAGGACTCTTTCCAATTTTTCCACATCCTTCTTGTAGTGTGGGGCCCAAAACTGGACACAGTACTCCAGATGAGGCCTCACCAATGTCGCATAGAGGGGAACGATCACGTCCCTCGATCTGCTGGCAATGCTCCTACTTATACAGCCCAAAATGCCATTAGCCTTCTTGGCAACAAGGGCACACTGTTGACTCATATCCAGCTTCTCGACCACTGTAACCCCTAGGTCCTTTTCTGCAGAACTGCTTCCTAGCCATTCGGTCCCTAGTCTGTAACAGTGAATGGGATTCTTCCGGCCTAAGTGCAGGACTCTGCACTTGTCCTTGTTGAACCTCATCAGGTTTCTTTTGGCCCAATCCTCTAATTTGTCTAGGTCCCTCTGTATCCTATCCCTACCCTCCAGCATATCTACCACTCCTTCCAGTTTAGTGTCATCTGCAAACTTGCTGAGAGTGCAGTCCACGCCATCCTCCAGATCATTAATGAAGATATTGAACAAAACCGTCCCCAGGACCGACCCTTGGGGCACTCCGCTTGATACCGGCTGCCAACTAGACATGGAGCCATTGATCATACCCATTGAGCCCGACAATCTAGCCAGCTTTCTATCCACCTTATAGTCCATTCATCCAGCCCATACTTCTTTAACTTGCCGGCAAGAATATTGTGGGAGACCATATCAAAAGCTTTGCTAAAGTCAAGGAATAACACATCCACTGCTTTCCCCTCATCCACAGACCCAGTTATCGCCTCATAGAAGGCAATTAGGTTAGTCAGGCATGACTTGCCCTTGGTGAATCCATGCTGACTGTTCCTGATCACTTTCCTCTCCTCTAAGTGCTTCAGAATTGATTCCTTGAGGACCTGCTCCATGATTTTTCCAGGAATTGAGGTGAGGCTGACTGGCCTGTAGTTCCCTGGATCCTCCTTCTTCCCTTTTTTAAAGATGGGCACTACATTAGCCTTTTTCCAGTCATCCGGGACCTCCCCCGATCGCCATGAGTTTTCAAAGATAATGGCCAATGGCTCTGCAATCACATCCGCCAACTCCTTTAGCACCTTCGGATGCAGCACATCTGGCCCCATGGACTTGTGCTCGTCCAGTTTTTCTAAATAGTCCCAAACCATTTCTTTCTCCACAGAGGGCTCGTCACCTCCTCCCCATACTGTGCTGCCCAGTGCAGCAGTCTGGGAGCTGACCTTGTTCGTGAAGACAGAGGCAAAAAAAGCATTGAGTACATTTGCTTTTTCCTCATCCTCTGTCACTAGGTTGCCTCCCTCATTCAGTAAGGGGCCCACACTTTCCTTGACTTTCTTCTTGTTGTTAACATACCTGAAGAAACCTTTCTTGTTACTCTTAACATCTCTTGCTAGCTGCAACTCCAAGTGTGATTTGGCCTTCCTGATTTCACTCCTGCATGCCTGAGCAATATTATACCAGTTAGTAGGTCACTTGGGCAATGCTATTCTTCTGAATCTGGGATAGCTGTCAGTTAGTGAAAACTAGTCAGGAAACAGGATTGGAATATATAAAGCTGAGTAAGGTACAAATGCTGAAATAAATCTACTCATTAAATACAAAGGTCAATGACAATAATTTTGCATCTCTCTCTATATAGTGCTTTCGCCCAGATAGATAAAGATGTCTGTGAGGTTAGATGGAGTCAACTAGTGCAATCTTATTAACACCTCCTAAAACTCTCATCAAGACAAAGGGCTTGGCTACATTGCACCGCAGTGTGGCCTACGCAGCATGAATTGCAGAGTGCAATAAACTGCCCCATGTGGTTAATCTAAGCACTATACCCAGATGTACAGACACTCTTTTCTCAATTTATGTATTATATAATTTTTTTAACATTAGCTTTAATAAAATGTTTAAATCCCTTCTCCATTTCTCCATCCACACTTCGCCTGTCTTATCTTCTTTGATTATAAGCTTTTCAGGGCAAAGCCAGTCTCTTCTTATAAATTTGTTCAGTACCATGCACAATGGGGTCCCAATCTCAGATGAGGCCTCTAGACACTACCTTAATATGAACAACAATGAGAATTTAACATGGTATCAGAATCATTTCACCTACCAATGAAGTATAGTGTCTTCTAGGGTGTATTATGGCAGCTGTTTAACAGTAAACAGCAATACTACACAATCAAAATATTTGCTGTATACTAATATGCATTTTTTAAAAATATTCTGAACTTATAGCCATTTATCTATAGCTTTGTGTGTATTTCATTTTTACTAGTTACGCAGTCTGGCCAAAAGTGTATATTTTATATAATTATGAGTGGAGAGGATGAACAGATGCAGTTGTATTTTTTTCTTTACAAGACATGTTATTTCAATGCCACGATTACCAGATGAATTCAAGACAAGTAATGTGCAGATAAAAGCACAAAGAAAATATGGAAGGAGAGTTTATCAAAAAACCCTAAAAAATTTTCACTGAAATTTCAAATTTTTGAAAAATGTCAACCACTCTACAAGCTGGTTGAAAAATAGTAAAAGTATTTCACTAAATTACATTAATCAAAGATGTTCTACCAGACCTATCTGCACATGTGGCAACAAACACTCTTGTGTATTCAGCATAAAACAAAGGCAGAAGAATTATAGCTATTGGGATCATGGGTCTTGCAGCCAAAGGTCACCTTTTCTAGTGATGAAGATAGCAGTTGCCTCCAAGAATAAAAGGGGATAAACAAGAGGTAGCCTTAGCAACTTTAAATTGCTTAGCCTGTTTATTCAGTGGTCAGGCTTGATTTCCACCAAACAAGGGCAAGGCTACCTTCATCTCTCATCTTATTAGAGTTATTCACTATCTTTAAGATAGAAAAAAAATATTTAAAAAAACCCCAAGAGATTGTATTAGCAAAATATGAAAGATTAAGTGAAAACAAAATTACTACTTGAAATTATTTTGTACTTTTAACAGTTTTACTCATTAATAAAACAGTATTTAATCTACTACCTGGTGTCAGATGAGGCTACTTTACTCCTGATTAAGTTAACTACAGTTTTGTAATGTATCTCTGTACTCACAGAACAAGTAACTATTGTCAGTCTGAATGACTTATTTTAGATTAAGAGAATAATAAAAGAGGAAAGAACAAAAGGTAAAGTTATCCAATCTGAGACAACCTGCACTAAACTGAATTCAAAATGGCTACAAGTGTTTGCAGGTAGTAGGAGTCCTTACAGATTTAAAGAAAAAGTCACAGCAGTTATATAGCTATATGCACATTTTGCATACTTTTGGATTAGTCCGATTCTCCATTAAAATGTCTTGAATCACAATTCCTTTGATCAAACATTCCATCAAACATTACAAGAGCTAATAGTTGGGGTAGTATTTGGAATTATCATGGTTGCCTGATTGGCAGGCTAACGCCACTTCCCTGATAGAAGATTATGGAGATTTAATTAATTTAATTAAAAGGTACCAGGTTTTAATAAGGGACTCATTTAATAGAAAAGCTGCTTTAGAAAAATGACAGTTGGTCTCAATGCCAGTCTGTCTCTGGGACCTTCAAAAAGTTCTTTTGTATTTAATTACTTGTAGCCACAATAATAGTCATGCCTTTGTCCCTATGTCCCAGTGGCTGCGAATCTGTGGAAGTTAATTCTTTCAGTCTAAAACATATCATCAGAGCTCACGGTACACAAAATGTTTACAGACACAATAGCATAACTCCATGCTTTCGTCACAGCGAACAAGTTGCAATCAGGCCCATTGTCTTCCCAAATTTTGAGTACACCTCAGTCACTGATCGCTGCTAGTTTCAAGGGTTACTGTTTATTGGGAGTTGTACCCTCACCATAACTATTTTTGTGTAGAGAACTGGCAGCTTCAGTAGTCTTTAGAAAAAACACAGTACTGTGTGCATAAAAAACCCAAACTCATTAGTTAAGTGAACTGAAGTAGCTGGATTTGGAAAATCAAATAAAGAGTTTCATCTTGCAACACTTATTCAGGCTAAACCTTCACTGAAGGCAGTGGATATTTTGCTTGATTAGAAAATGCAGCATTAAGCCTCCTAAATGGTCAAAACTGAAGCCCTGACAATCAGAAATAATCTTGTATTTAAATCTGTCTCCCTTATTATTCTTAAATAGTAATAATAACATCGGGGAACACAAACACAAAGCTATAATGTTGCAGTAATCAATAATCTTGTTTATCTATTATGGGTGTTTCTAAGGCCCCTAGCACCACAGAACCTGAATACTGACCAAAAATTTAAGGTAAAATTAAATAAATTAATGGAGATTTCCTATAACTGGAAGGAACCTTGAAAGGTCATTGAGTCCAGCCCACTGCCTTCACTAGCAGGACCAAGTACTGATTTTGCCCAAGATCCCTAAGTGGCCCCCTCAAGGATTGAACTCACAACCCTAGATTTAGGAGGCCAATGCACAAACCACTGAGCTATCCCATTAAGTAATGTCCAATTCTCAGTTTTTTTTCAACTGCCAACCTTTTTATTCTTTCTTTCCTCCTCCTCCCTTTCTATTCTCTTTATTCTCCTTTTGTCCTTCAAATTTCCCATCACAGACTGGCTATAAGAGCAGGTGCTTTTATTTGGAGAAAAGGTAATAATCATAAAGTTGTTCCTCTTCATGTTTACTTCTGTTCCACTGTGTCCTTCATGTTTTTAATATGCTCAGGATAGGCTTATTTTTAAATGCTTCATACAACTGAGGTCATATTTTCAAAAGGCCTCCAAAAAGTACCTATACTATTTGCTAGAGCACCTTTTGGGATATGTAAAAGGTGTAATGGCGATTGTACCATTTTGTGTGTATAAATGTGGGTTTTGCATGAAGACTACAATTTTGTGAGTGCTTTTTCCAGGCTTTTTAAGAGTTAGACCCATCTAGTGTCATTGTGTCCAAGTACTGGCGTGTCATTCTTTTTAATCCGCACTGATCCAAAGCAATTTTGAAAATTCTAAGAAACCAATTTATTGGCCTTGAATGAAGGGGTTAAAATATCCAATAAGAGGAGTGTTTTGAGTCACTTGGCAACTAACTTTTACTACCATCCCTATCAGTAGTGATATAAGTTGCTTTGAAAAGAAGCATAGACATTTGGTATTTGTAGTATTTATAGATAGTAAATATTATCACTCTTTTACTTTAACATATCTTCTTCTTTAAACAAAGCCCTTTTAAGTATGATTGTATTACAGGTAGGACTTATGTGAAGAATGTATTAAAGGGAAAACATGACATTAAAACATTGTCAAGTGTCTTGACAAAAGCAATTCCAATTTAAGGCTGACACTCCAATCTGATCTTGGTCTGTTGTGAGTCATGCTTAGAGGTTTCAGAGTAGCAGCCGTGTTAGTCTGTATCCGCAAAAAGAACAGGAGTACTTGTGGCACCTTAGAGACTAACAAACTTATTTGAGCATAAGCTTTCGTGGGCTACATCCCACTTCATATGGATGCATCTGAAGAAGTGGGATGTAGCCCAAGAAAGCTTATGCTCAAATAAATTTGTTAGTCTCTAAGGTGCCACAAGTACTCCTGTACTCTTAGAGGTGTTTCAAAATGGTTTGTGATTCCTTATATACGGAATATGGGCTTTAATACCTAGAAACACCAGGATGAATTAGATTTAAAATAAATAAAAACACATCTGAACTGATGCAATGAACAAATTTAAAGAATAAACACATTGTATGTGGGCTCTTATGCTGAGTTGCAGTTCAAAGAAAATTAAAATGTTTGAGGGGTAAACACTCAATAATAGAGAAAGAAATATTCAAATGCGGATGCCTAAAATTAGGCCCCTGCTTTCCTGTTTGGGTATCTGAAAAGTTTTTAGGAGTCTGAGCATCCACAGCTCTCATTGATGGAGTTGTGAGTGCTCAAAGCAGGCCATTTATTTAGGTACCTAAATCCAAATTTAGGTGCCTAACTTTAGGCACCTAAATTTGAAAACTTTGGCCAGAACTTAAAATAAAAATGCTGGAAATCCTTTAAAAAGTGGTGTTGCTATATACCAATATATAACAGCATCCTATTATGTAGACTATATATTTGTATCAGTAGAATATACATTCTTGAAAAACACAGCAGAAGGTATTAAACAGTGCAAAGCAATTAGAGTTGAACCTTCATGTTCTTCTTAGACTGCTGAGCTCTGTATAGCTATTGTTCAAACTTTTCAATTACAATGCGGTATAGAGCTGTATATTTCAAAGTATTCCCCTAAAAAGGAATATATAGTTCAACAGGTGTGCTATCCACAGCATCACAACCAAGGCCAAATGGATAAGGTTACCTCTGGGAATAATTTTGCTATGGCAGGTTGATTTAGACTTTGTAAATGACAGCAGCTGAACAATCAACTCCTATTTGTTTTTGCTACTAATGGGAAGCTGTTAGGGGGGACAGCCTTGTAACAAAGGTATTCTGTTAGAGAAAACTGCCAGTCTTATTAACAAAATTACAGCACTGATAATAATAAGTAGGAAGGCAAACAGGTAGGAGAGCTGCATGAGTTATTAATTGAAAATAACATATCTGCTACATTTTGACATTGTCAGATAATCACAACTTTTTTTTAATTATTCAGTCATCTCGAATATGGATTGCTTAAAAAATAATGAGACTCTGGGATAAAAAACAGAGATACCATGGTTAGCTAGATACATATATAGCAGGTATAATTTTTAAAGAAGTGGGTCCTGAAATCTGGAGATTTTAAGCAAATGACTTGTTGCCCTAATTTGCATGTTTAATGAATATGCATCACCTCCTTACATTATTATCATAGCTTATGGCTCCAAAAGTCCAGGACCTAGTGTTGTCACGTATCTCAAATAACTTCCTGGGGGGGAACAGGGTGTTGACAGGGGACAGGTGTTGCATCAGGCAGTGTTCAAGTGTTTGTCTATGCTCTGGGCATTCACATTTGGGGTGGTTTCTCAGCTTCCACGTGGTCATACTATCACCATATATTTAAAATGTTTTCTCTGTTAGGTGTTTTACCTTACGAATAAAGTAAGTTTGCTTAGAAAACTCTGTGTGGTAACATATCTGTAGTAATCACTCTGTTATCAGTCTTTTTCTGAAGAGAAAGCAAGCAGACTGTTTTTACTGGGAAATACACAGGGAAGGTAGGGAACTGTACAGCCTGGAAATACCCTACTCAGAAAGGAGAGAGATGCATGTCCCCACCCAAGAGAGACAACAGCTGGGGAGCTGGAAGCCTGAGAGTGGCTGCCCTTGCTCAACCACTGAGGGGAGATACAGGTGCAATTGCCCTGAACCGTGACATTGCTTGTACGGGTATTCAAGAACCATGCGCGATAGTGTTTTCCAGATGTACTCGGGGAACCAGTTAGAATGTGTTCAATGTTCCCAAATCTTTCAGACTGGGTAGTGATCCAAGATCCTCTGTACAAATGAATCTTTGAATGTCACTGAATTCTGGTTGGTCACTTGAGTAGATATTAAACAGCAAGGGTGATAGAGCAACTGAACCTTGGGGCAATCCATTCCATTGAGTACACCACTGACGTTTCTGACTATCCATCTCAACAAAGAAACATTGATTCTCAAGCAAGGAGAGGACCTGGACCATCTTGCTATTTCCCAAAGTTCTTCTTCAGGAATTGTGCTGCTTAAAATGGAACTCTGTGTAGTTTGAAAGCTTGTATCTACCACCAACAGAACCTACTTTGTCTCTCATATCTTGGGACCAATATGGCTACAACACCAATTTCTCGCTGCTGCCAAGCAACGTAGTCATATTAAATCTAATCTGAACATACTTCAGTCTGAGAAACAACAGCCTGACACACTGAGGTTTCACTGTTGAGGAATTAAACCCAACACCTGTTATACTCTGAGTTGCCGGAAGAAAGCAGTTCTGCTGTGCTGTGGCCTGCTTCTTAGGGTACGTCTATACTGCAGAAGGGGGTGTCAGTGGCAGCTTGTGTAGATGTACCCGTGCTGGCTGTACTTTAGCTAACTCGCTAAAAATAGACGTGAGGACTCTATGGTGGAGGTTTCAGAGTGTTCTGCACAAGCAAATAAGTACCCTGGGGATCAAGCAGACTTGCGCAGCCTGTGCTGAAGTCCGTGTCATGGCAACCTCACTTCTGTTTTTAGCAAGATAGCTAGATTACAGCTAGTGCAGGTACATTTATGAATTACCATTCATATCCCTGACTGCAGTGTACACATACCCTTACAGTGCCTTCCTCACCATACAGATCAGCACTCCTCTCACAATCATGTGAGGGAGGTGCTTTCTAGGCCACATCTCTGAGTTTAGGGTCCTGAGGTGCTGAGCACTCCTCCGGGACTCTGTCACCATAGAGACCACACCCAAACTACTGCCACTTCATGGCAAACAGGCAGGCAGCAAGGTACGTTGTACACACAGATAATCTAGGTGAAAACATGCTCATATTATTGTTACCTCATCCTCCCTCCCCTCTGTCCCACCTGTTTCTTTCACGTACCGTTGTGTCTTGTCATTGACCTAGAATGTAGGGCTCTTTGGGGCATAGACTGTCTTTTACTACATGCTAATGGGGACTATTTAGCTGGGGCCTCTAAGTAACACAAACAATAAACAATAATAATTTCTGTATCTACTCAGCAGGAATATAAGCAACATGGTTGGGCTATTACATGTATCTTTACATTTACCCTCATGTTGCCCCATTAACCAGAGTGGTTAGCCAATATTTGTAGGCTTCTTTCTTTTAGGTTGAGATATCAGTGGTGTGAGGCAGGTATATTCTTGGTGGCATCGTGTATATTTATCAAAGATGTACATAAAGTACTGTTCCCTGGACAGAGTAGAAACAAGTGACAGCAGTCAGTTCATCTACCTGGGTTAGCTACAACATGCCATGCAGCCTTTTAACTTGGGCAGTCACCATTATTGTCCCCAGCTGTTTTTACTACATAAAAAGCTTGATTGCTCCTTCTGTTGAGCCTGAAAAAGCGTTGGCTCACCCATTGGTTTTAAGGAGTCTATGACTGTCTTTGGATCCAAGACTCATCTAATGGCGTCCGCTAGTGCCTTTCAGAGTAACATCTCATAATACACGACATTCAGTGATCACTGAGTGCTTGACGTGATTGCAAGAGCCTGCTCTATTCTGTGTCTGATTTCGTCTGGCTGTGCATAACAACAAGAGCCTCACAGCACCCCACTCAGACTCTATCTGGGAAGCTCAGCCCTTAAAGTCACAACTCCTAAGACCACATACTCGTATCTAGGCTCTAGTACCCCATGGCATAAAATTTACATTCCTTTAATTTCGGTTTTCAGCCTCCTTTTGAGGACCCATACCGAAAATTGCATAGTTACTTGGGGGATAATGGCAAACTGCACGCAGAGCAGAGGTGCAGGTTGGGAAGGGAGTGGATCAGCATCTACAAATATATAATGGTACTACACATCCGCTGGCATCCAAACTAGACAGCATTAATATGTGAATACACTATTCACCATAGCACTATTCTCAGGCAGTGATGCAAAGCAGTCACTAACCCAATTTAACTGGCTGGTTAAACTGAGGTTTACAGCTGCTTCATGCTGCTGTCCTGGAGAGGTGCACAGCTGCTGGATCCCAGAATTGAATATGACCCAGACTTTGCATTACCTACCATTATGAGACTCCCCATTTACTGTAATCAGACCGTTCAGCAGAATATCTCAAAAGATACCACAGGAACATCACCACAATGCAACTGTTCAGCTGTTTCTTGCAGAGTTTAGCCACACATCGTAGAATTTTAAATAATGCACAGTAATTATTCAGTACTAATATCATCTGCATTTCTGAAGTGATGCTTATAACATCATCCTTGCTGATTTGACAACTTCACATTTTTCTTGGAGTGTTACAGCAGATGACATCATTTGTATGCGAACTTCTCTTGAATGGGATAACACCTTGTAAAGTGCTTTAACAAGACAGCAATGCTAAAATAAAATTTGGATTTGGTTTCAAAGATTTGCCCTTTAGGAGACCACAATAAATTCAAACCCCAAATTGACACCCAATTCTCTCTATAAATCTACTTTTCTAGGGTTCAGATTTCTTCATGGTGCAGCATAATTGCTTTATAAGGAAAGACTACAAAACTGTTATATAGTTTCAATTGCTTTTCCTGGCTTTTGGGAAGTATATGGTTTTACAATTAAGCATCAAGGATGCTCTAGTCTGTCACTTATTTTGGTTTGTTAAATCCATCAGCAAGCAGTAAAATCTCTAGTATTCTGTGATTTTTACTGTTTATATTTTATTTTCTTCCTACACTTTTCCCCACAGCTTTTCTTTTCTTCCACGGTTTGCTGGTTCCCATTTTATTTACCTAACCCCTGATTAGATGATTAGAGATGCTGCCAATACTGATTCACAGCTAAGCCACCAGGGAGTAGTGTATCATGCTTGACCTGTGCTGTCTATCAAGCTCTTCTTCATTATTGAGCCAGGATTTCTGTCAGTGGTTTCAGATTCTGTATTTTAAAATCCTATAAAGGTCAGTGTGAAGTAGTTTCAGGTCCCAAACAAAGGCGGTGGTATTGGGGTGGGTTTTGTTTGTTTGTTTGTTGGGTGTTTTTTTGGGCGGGGGGTTGGTTGGTCAGTTATTTTGGTTTCTTTGTATTTGTTTTATGGGGTGGGGGTTAAGTAAGGAGGATTAAAACACAATAGGTGAATTTTGCGCACACAATCCCAAGTACCCTGGCTTTGTGCAGGAAATTATGGATGTAAAGAGCAGTAGGAGCCCTTCCAAGCCCCATCTGTGTGGATTCTAGACACTGGATATCACCGCCCTCAGTAACTCATCCCAAGTTGGCTTGTTCAAACCAGGGCCGGCTCCAGGCACCAGCCGACCAAGCACGTGCTTGGGGCGGCACCTTGTAAGGGGTGGCCAATCTTGGGGTGGTGGGGGGGCACTCGGGGTTTTTTTTTGTTGTTGTTTTGGTTTCGGCTGGGTGGCGGTCGGGGGGGTGGGTTGTTTGTGTTTTGGTGGCGTGGCACTTGGGGGGGTGTTTCGGCGGCGCAGTGCAGCGCTGGGGGTTTTGTGGTTCGGCGCGCAGGGGGTGTTTCAGCGGCACGGCGCTCGGGTGGGTGTTTCGGCGGCACAGCGCTTGGGGGGGGTGTTTAGGCGGCGCGGCGCGGCGCTCAGGGGGGCGTGTTTAGGCGGCGCGGCGCTCGGGGGGGGGTTCCGGCGGCACAGCGCTCGGGGGGGAGTGTTTCCGTGGCGCAGCGCAGCACTTGGGGGGGGGCTGTTTCGGCGGGGCGGCACGGCACTCGGGGGGGGGGGTTACGGTGGGGCGGCGCTCTTTTTTTTTGCTTGGGGCTGCAAAAAAGTTAGCGCCGGCCCTGGTTCAAACCATCCTCCATTGTGCAGAACACAGAGGTTGCAGAGGGTAACCTGCTCAGCTGCTCCTTCCGTGTCCCCTTCTAATGCAAACCATTTGATAAGAGTCAAGTTGCATGGTGGATTTGGCTTGTGTTGTTTGTACTACAATAGAACCCAAAGTTCCCAACCAGAACTGGGGCTTCGTTGTGCTAGGCACCACTTAAAAACAGCTTCCCTATGAGGAGAGATGAATAAGACTGGGACTTTTCAGCTTGGAAAAGAGATGAGTAAGGGGGGATATGATAGAGATCTATAAAATCATGACTAGTGTGGAGAAAGTAAATAAGGAAATTTATTCCTTGTAACACAAGAACCAGGGGTCACCAAATGAGATTAATAGGCAGCAGGTTTAAAATGAACAAAAGGAAGTATTTCTTCATACAACGCATAGTTAACCTGTGTAATTCTTTGCCAGAGGATGTTGTGAAGGCCAAGACTATAACAGGGTTTAAAAAAGAACTAGATAAGTTCATGGAGGATAGGTTCATCAGTGGCTACTAGCCAGGGTGGGCAAGGATGCAAAACCATGCAAAACAAACAAACAAACAAAAAACAGAAGAATTTATAATCTAAGAAGAAAAAATAGATGAAGAAAGATAGAGTCCAATACATAAGAAAAATGGTAGAGCTGGTTGTGAATTTTCTGTCAGAATGATTTTTTGATGAAAAATGCTGTTTCTGCAAAATCAAAGTTTTCCATCTTTTTCAATTATCCATCGTGAAAATAGAAACAAAGTATTTCTTCAGGTTGGTCTATCCCAAATCATAATATTTCAGTCTAATTAACTGAATCTACATGTTTTGTTTCAAATCAGTAAGATATTTCCCTATTCTAGCATGTTGCCTGATATTGAAAGTAGTGGGGACTTCCTATGGGCCAGGCTCTCTGGCTGGACTATATGTCCCATGATGCAACACAGTGTCCCCTCTAACCAAATGAAAGGTTTTCTCCTAGGAATTATATGGTTATGGGCAGCTGTTTGTAAAGAGATAGTGTCCTTAATATACATGAGTATTTGGAAGGACCTTCTCTTAAAGAAATACCATCAACATAGACAGGTCCAAAACTGTACCACCTAACCCTAAAAAACACTCAGTGCTTCCCAAATGAAGGCTGCTTCACAGCTAAAATCATAGCTTTTTTAGCTGTGAAACAACAACCCACAGATGAGGATGCACTTAACATAAGCATGTGGACAAATATATGCCTTCGCACCCCCCCCATCCTTCCACTTTTACCTCAGTCTGTGTGCAGGCGGGAAACTGAAACAGACCCAAATCCTGTTATCAAAAGTGTTCAATTAAGTCTGGTTTGGAAAAATAAGTTTATAAAGCTCTGAGTACAATCAAATGTTATCACTCGGTATTTTCAATATCAGTGCCAGAAGTACCACATTCTAGAAGAGTACTGACCTAGAATAAATGATAAAGCCACTATGTACTCAGTTAATACTGATGCCATGTTATCTGTAAACTACCAGTTTTTAATAAGCTTCTTCTTTGGAAGAGAATACATGTAAATTAATGAGGTGAGAGTGTTGTGATACATAAACCTTTAGGCTGAGATTTTCAAAAGCCGACTAAGGGATTTGATGCTCAATTACAGGTGATGTTAACATTAAAGTTAATAGAAATTGGGTTCCCAAATGCCCTGGGAAAAATCTCAACTTGATATTTTACATAGCCTTGTTGATATTCAACATAAAACAATGAGTCTGATATTAGAGAAAGCAATTCTCCTATCCTAATGTTTATACATTTTACCCATCCACCATTTTCCTCCTTTCTATAGCAGAGCTTTCACTGCAGGCCTCCCGCACCTGGAGTCATGTGTTTACATAAGACTCTCAACTTTCACTTTAAAAAAAAAGATGCTCGCATGATTGCAGGGGGCGGGGGGGAGGACGACCTTGAAAATGTGGCCTGGTTGTAATAATGATGCAGAGCTTGAAGCAATAGCTCCAAGAGTTGAGAACTGCTCCATTCACCTCAATAAGACTCACTGCTTCCGGTCCCTGGCAGCACCACCACCCCATAAGAGGGCTCTGTGCATGGTAAAGGGGAAGAGTCCAGCAAGCCCAGTACAGCTTCAAACAGATACACTCTGGCGGCTGGAGTGAGTACTTGTGGGAGGGGAAAGGGGCAGGGACCCTGCCGCCACCCCTACTTGTCAGAGAGACCCCCTCTCTGTGGGGAGAGAAGAGCTCTCTGCTGGTCTGAGCTGAAGAGGGCCCTATGGGAGTCAGGGAGGCTCCCTGCCATCACCACTCAAAGTAGGGCCACAGAACATGGGCAGGGCCGAAGGGTTCCTATGTTGTGGTGTGCTCAGGGCTCTAAATGGCCTTAAGCTGTCTCTTGACTCAAGTCTCTCAGTAAAAATCTGTAACTTCCATTAGCTCCTTTCAGTGCAGAAAGAACCTCAAATATTTGCAGCAATCACTTCTGCACACTTGGCTATTAAAATTAGAGAGAGAGAAAAGTCAAGTTGTACCAAATGCTGCCTTAACATACTGTATTAAAATGTAATGAGTAGTCATGAAATTTAAGTTAGCAATGGCTTTGCTGTACATAGATTTGCATTCATTTTTCATCACACTGTATAATAGCATTCCTGTTCCACTATATATATGTGCATAAGCTATATTCTTTGGATGGACTGAATCTATCACATGACCAGCACATGGGTGGTCATAGCTAGTGGTTGGAGCAAGAGTCACAGCTAGTAGTTAGAACAGGAGTCAGTAGCCAGAAATTGGAGCCCACGAGCCAGAGTGAGAGATCAGGAATCAAAGCCAGGAGTCAGAACTAGGTTAGCCAGAGCAAGGAAAGGCTGGGGCCAGCACAGGAGCAGGACTGGGAACAAGAAGGCAAAATAGCTATCATATCTGTGAGCAAATGCTATGAGCAGTCACTGAACTACTGCTGCTGCTGACTCTTACAACCAATCAGGTGGTGTAGCCAACTGGGCAGCCTACTACAGGACAGCTTGTTAAATTGTTCACAGACTGGCTTTGATGCAGGCCCTCACTCGTGACAGAATCTGAAGGACTTTATCAATCATGTCAAACTAGATTCCACGCATAATTACTGTGTGGAAAAGAATATACTTCTTTAGCTTGTATTGGTTTGTTCCAAAAAAAACCCTGAACAAATAATTAGTTCAAAGTACATGTAAAAAAATTATGTGTTCAGTTCTAATTAGTCCAAATTTCAAAAACCCTTGCAAGTTTTAGTGTACAATACTTCAGATCACCAAAAACTATACAATAAGCATATGCTTGTCAGAAGTTGATTAAAAAGTTCATTTGTGAAACCCTGAATCAATGATCCAGTTGCCAAGTGCCAACTGTTGGGATATTTTTCAGCATTAACCTACCAGAACTTTAGTGGAGATTCATATGCCTATAATTTATAAGGCCTGTAGTCTGATAGTCTTAAATGGCTATCCAGGGGTTGAAATAAAAGGAAAATGATCCCCGTGCCACTGAAACAACATAAATTTGTGGTCTATGCTACAGCTTTATTGGCTGGGAACACTCCCAAAGCTAGAAAGACATGAATTACATTTCATTTTGCTAACTAGAGTTAATAGCCAAGATATGACCAACATAATTAGGCAGATTTAAAGTAATTTAGGGCAAAGATTTTGAAGTCGTTTGATCCTAGGTTAAACATTAACCAGTGATGTCATACAAGCCAAACAAACCACAACTGTGAAATGTTTAGATTTTTTTATTGTCCTACTTACCATGATACATTGGCTTTTTGGAAACTGAAACATAAAGCGAGATGTTATATTCCTCAGATTAAGGAAGCATTCTGATTGACTGATGAACATTCTAATGTGGAGCTTTAATCTAGGCAAACCACAGGGCTCAGCCAAAACAGATGTTCAGTGTGCTTCTAAACTGACAGCCCCATCTTCTTTCAGCAGAAACATACACATTTTTATTCTGGTCCCAGCTCCCCCATATATGCTGTTTTAGGATACACTAAGTAAGTTAGTAGATGGTGGCTATCCTGATATAATCACACCCATAGCAGATTACAGACACTTCACTGCACCTTGTGCCTCATAAAAAGCCACTGGTGTAATTATCTTGTCAAATATACTTCTGGAGGTACTTATCGATCAATTAAAATAGAGTGTCTCTCAGCTCGGCCCCTCTTGTTGAATCTTACTTTCCACTAGTTTCTTTCTTTAAGAATATTTGTGTGGTATCTCTCAGTGCATACAAATACACAAACACATTGATAAGTACAAAGAAAGGAGATATTTCAAAGACAACAGTAATAAAGTGCAGTTAGTTTTTAGAACCAGATAGCCTATCAACAAACAAGTAGCAGACAACAAAGTCGAACAGATCAAAATTAATAAACTGAAAGCTGGCCAATTTCTTTGGCTTGTTTAGATGAGGATCTTATCTGACATTTTCAATTAGCCATAGCCAATTGGCTAAGTCATTAAGTTTGGAATATCTCTTTTTTCCCCCATGATAGGATTTTCAGATTAACCTAGAAAAATCTTAAAAGTAGAAAAGAGTCAATTAGGCACAGTCAGAATCTGGCTCAGGATTAGGCTTGGGCAGGAATCTGAGGCTGACTCAAAGCTCAATTTGGAGTTCAAGTTCAGAGGATGCCAAAAATCTCACACGCAGTTCTTGTGAGATTAGGGTTTCAATGGGCAGAATTCTCATGAGATCAGCTTTTGTGAGAGATTTTCACCATCTTGAGCCAAACTTTCACAAGAATAGTTTTTCACACAGGATTTTGGGAACTGAACCTGGAAAACAGGCCTTTGTGGTTTTGAATCCCGCCTGGAGAAAATTCCAGGCATTTGATTCATACCCTTTCTCCTTTGAGATTCAAATGGGTTTTCTCCAAGATTCCAGTTTTGGTTCAGCTCTTAAAACATGCTGGCATTTATCCTCACTACAGGAATAAATCCTTTCTTCATATATTAGCCATTAAAATTTCTGAGTCATATTCACTGGCACACTGATGATACTGAGTAGCCATGAACCCAATTTAACAAGCGTATTAAACAGAGTTTCTAAACTACTTTTATCATCCGAGTAGCTAATGCAGAGAAGCCAGTTTCCCAGTGAATCTGGCCATCTTTTCCAGTATCCATATAAGATAGTGAGTATTCTATCTAGAAAAGTGTTCTTCCAAATTTCAGCCAACATATAAAAAAATATTACATTATATGGGCTAAGAAATGTAATGTAAACCCAGCCATATTCTGAATTCTTAAAGAGAA
Organism: Terrapene triunguis; assembly: GCF_002925995.2. Classification (NCBI taxonomy): domain Eukaryota; kingdom Metazoa; phylum Chordata; order Testudines; family Emydidae; genus Terrapene; species Terrapene triunguis. Next base: position 3,528,507 of record NW_020664471.1, on the reverse strand, counting down.
CAACACCATGCAATTTAGAACCTGAGGGCCAGATTCAGGATATGCTCCAGATAATTTGTGCTGCCGCACTACTGCAAAGAAGCTATACACCCAGGTTAACTGCAAACCAAGTATGCAGCTGCTTTGTGTTGCCACAGTGGAGCAAAACAACCAGTGAATACTGCTGCACCTAGCCCCAAATTTCCATTCCCATACCTCAGATACCGCAGTATGACAAATGTTGACCTTTTAGGGCTTGTCTCCACTTACCATGGATCGATGCTGCAGCGATCGATCCACCGGGGGTCAATTTAGCAGGTGTAGTGAAGACCCGCTAAATTGACTGCAGATCACTCTCCCGTCAACTCCGGTACTCCACCAGAACAAAAAGCATAAGGTAAGTTGACGGGAGAGTTTCTCCCGTCGACCCATCGTGGTGTAGACACTGCAATAAGTCAACCTAAGGTACTTTGACTCCAGCTACATTATTCACGTAGCTGGAGTTGCATAACTTAGGTCGACTTAACCCAGTAGTGTAGACCTACCCTTAGTAACCACCACAATAGTAACAAAGTAGAATCGACAGATATAATGCAAGTAAAACATTTGGGGAGAGATGGGTCACAGCAAGAGCATTTGCCTGGCAGCCTCCTTAAATAAACAGAGGCATCACATATTGATTCTGCAAAATAATGCTGACTTCAATTAAGGATGTTAATTTAGGGTACTGAGCATCTCCTGAAAGGTGTGGAGTATTCAATCAACTCCCATTGGAGTTACCGGGAGTTGAGGGGACTCAACAGTAGAGAAAAATGCAGTTTCAGGTTGACCAAAACTACTCATAAATTTGGGTCAAATTCAATGAATAGTTGTGGCTGAGATAAAAATGGGGAAAAAATGGAAAAGTCAAAATGTTTTTCTGTCTTTTCTTTTCCAAATGACATTTCAGTTCACAATATGCCTAGATTTATTTATAAAAACACACACACAAACCAGAAAAGGGTTTTAAAAAAAACTGAAAACAAAAAGAAATGAAGAACACACTGAAAAAATTATTTTGGGTCAAGCAAAACATTTTGTTTGACTCTAAACAAATGTTTTTCAGAATTTTCTATTTGGTCACTGAACTGAAAAATAAATTATTAGCTCAGCTCTAGTTCAGCATCTTTCAAAAATCAAGCCCAAGCCCTTGGAAACCAGAGAAGACCTTATAAAACCTGAAGTTAATTGGCACGGTGAAGAGATAAGGGCTTTGTCTGCATGTCAAGACATTGCGCTGCAAGCCAGGCTACGAATTTTTACTGCATCAGCTTGCTGCGCAGTAACATCCAGTGTTGACACTGCTACAGAGCACGGGAATTCCCAGAGTGTAGCTTGGTTTACTACTAGTTGAAAGTCTAGTATGCTAAGCCACACTCTAGGACTTTCACTGTCATAGAGCAGTGTCCATACAGCTCATGCACTGTAGATTCACACCCTGGGCCTTGCCGCATAGTAACTTGCCGTGTAGACAAGCCCTAAGGAAAGGGCTCGTTGACGTCATAAAAAAGATGCCCCAAAAGATGGTATCTGTAGAAGTGCAAGGAGATTTTATATATAGTGACAGGGTTTATGGAATGCTTGTGTTGAATTCTACATTGTGTTTATAGAACAATCTGTTGGTTTTCCATTAGGAAAGGAATAGATAATAAGACAGAAAATATCATAATGCCACTATATAAATCCATGGTACATCCACACCTTGAATACTGTGTGCAGTTCTGGCAAATCCATCTCAAAAAAGATATATTAGAACTGGAAAATGTACAGAGAAGGGCAACAAAAATGATTAAGGGTATGGAACAGCTTCCATCTGAGGAGAAATTAAAAAGACTGGGACTATTTAGCTTGGAAAAGGGAAGACTAGTGGGGGATATGACAGAGATCTATAAAATAATTAGTGGTGTGGAGAAAGTGAATAAGAAAGAGTTATTTACCCCTTTACGTAACACAAGAACCAGGGGTCATCTAAAGAAATTAATAGGCAGCAGGCTTAAAACAAAAGAAAGTATTTCTTCACCCAACGCACAGTCAACCTGTGGAACTCGTTGTCAGGGGATGTTGTAAAGGCCAAAACTATAACAGGGTTCAAAAAAGAATTAGATAAATTCATGGAGGATAGGCTATTAGCCAAGATGGTCAGGGATACAACTCCATGCTCTGGGCTTCCCTAAGCCTCTGATTGCCAGAAGCTGGGAGTGGATGAGAGAGGATGGATCACTTGATGATTGCCTGTTCTGTTCATTCCCTCTGAAGTTCCTGGCATTGGCAACTGTAGGAAGACAGGATACTGGGCTAGCTGGACCATTGGTCTGACCCCGTATGGCCATTCTTACATTCTTATCACTGCCAGCAGTGACATTCTCCAGGTTGGAAGTTCATGAAATAAAGAGACTGTTGGGTGGTATTGTTGACAAAAGTTGGCAAGGGATTTGTATTTTGAGAGAGGATTATCATGATAACATAGACCACTGAGGATGATGGATATTGTAATCAGGGTTTTTTAAGAAGACATTCAGATATTTGCAGGGAATTCTTTTACCAAAATAAGCCCATCTAATATTAATTCATTCCTTGCTTTTCAGTTTTGTAGTAAATGAGAGCCTTCATTGTGCACGAACAACTGTTCTCCCCGTTCTTGGAACTGATCTCAAGAAACAAGAGAAAAGTTAGAAGTAAACACAGTAACTCAGGAAAAATCTACAGACAGCACAAACCGAAAAAAAATGAATTGTCTCTTATTCAGACTGAGTGCTAATAAGAGGTTTTCTAAGCACAAAAGTGAATTCCTCTATAACCGTCACACCGTCCAATTCTAATATATATATATGCACCCAGTTAAAGCCAGTTTTCTAATGCAAATCCTTGCTCTGCATTTGGGTTAGCACATCATAACAACATTTGCTTTCTCCTTAAGTAGCAAAGCAAATATTCTCGGGAGCAGCCAAGTAGCTAATTGTAATAATAATCAAAGAAATGTAAATTCCTGGGAGCTGAATATATTCCTCTTCAAACAGCAGATGAGTGATTTTCTTTAGGGTATATTTCTCCCAGTAGGTGTTTCACAGTTCTTGTATTGGCATGGTGTTGACTTCCTAAGGTCCGTAAACAATGTGCACTAAGAGGTTGTCCATATGTACTGCAAACACAAACATTTTCATGACCAGGCTACTGCCAGGACATGAACAATAATCCAGTTTCTTCCATGCATTCATGATATTTTTCTTTAGAAAAATCAGATTTCACTCACAATGAAAATTGATATTTTAACCAGAGATAAGCTAGCCTTTGGGGCTAGGTGAGCAAACAGCCAACCATCTGTAATAGTATGCTGCTGTGCTGGCTGACAACTAACATCTGAGTTCCAAGTGGCTGAAAATAACACAGTCTCTAAAAATAGCCCCTTGCCAGAACACAGAGAGAAAGAAAAAATGCAAATACCTGTCTACATTCATGAGGTCCACACCTTCTCCCTGGAGAATTGTTCAAGCAGTACTTGGGGAGTATGGGGGCGGGTTAGTTAGTGTTGTGAAGATCTGCATCCACACAGGCTCATAGAAGTTAATACAGTAGCTATGCACTTTAATTCCAAGTCCTCAGTTAGTATACTCATTCAGTAAGGTCCCAGGATGCTAACTCCACCACAGTGACTACAGGTTTCTGCCACACCGTGACACTTGGTTTACAGCATTCTATTGCTGTATGGAAACCATAACACAAAAAACTTCCAATCTTGCTTCTGAGAGACAAGGTGGGTGAGGTAATACCTTTTGTTGGATCAACCTCTGTTGGTGAGAGAGACAAGCTTTCGAGCCACACAGAACTCTTCTTCAGGTCTGGGAAAGGAACTTCCTTCCATCATCACAGCAAAATGCAAGGTGGAACAGATTGTTTAACATAAGTAGTTAGCACATACTGTAAGGGACCATTCAAGGTAGCAAGTTCAGACAGCAGCTGCTGCCAGCAAACTCCCTCCCTCCTGAGCCCTGTCGTGTGTCCTCCCGCTCTGTTGGGAGGGGGACACCCTGACATCAGCACCCTTCTTCCTCCCCACCCCCTGCACAGCAAACAGGAGGCTCCCGGCAGCAGCTCCAAGGCAGAGGGCAGGAGCAGCAGTGAGTGGAGGGACACCTGAACTGCCCGGCAATTGATAGTCTGCTGGGCGGCTGCCGCACAGGGAACTTAGGGGAGCTGATGGGGGACTGCCGGTCCACCCTGGTTCCAAGCCCCCACCAGCTAGCTCCAACGGGGTGCTCTTCCTGCAAGCAGTGGACAAAGCAGGCAGCTGCCAAACAACGTTATAAGGGAGCATTGCGCAACTTTAAATGAGCATGTTCTCTAACTGATCAGTGACATAACAATGAAACAACGTTAACCGGAAAGACGTTAAGTGAGGAGTTACTATACATGGGTAGACATTCATATGGCAGTGGTTCTCAAAGCCGGTCTGCCGCTTGTTCAGGGAAAGCCCCTTGCGGGCCGGGCCGATTTGTTTACCTGCCGCATCCACAGGTTCGGCCGATCGCGGCTCCCACTGGCTGCGGTTCGCCGCTCCAGGCCAATGGGGGCTGCGGGAAGGGCGGCCAGCACATCCCCCGGCCCGCGCTGCTTCCCGCAGCCCCCATTGGCCTGGAGCGGCGAACCGCACCCAGTGTGAGCCGCGATCGGCCAAACCTGCGGATGCGGCCGGTAAACAAACCGACCCGGCCCGCCTGGGGCTTTCCCTGAACAAGCGGCGGACCGGCTTTGAGAACCACTGCACTAGGAGACAACACGCATGGGAATTACTTTTGAAATCCCTTAGGCATCAAGGCAGGAATATGAAGAAACACCTTCAAAGTCACAGTGTGTACAGACTTGTACAGTACAACTGACATGCTGAGTGCTGTTTCCTGTTTGGCTTGTTAACATAGAGGCAGTACCTTTTCAAAGGCCCTAAAACATCAAGGTGCAGGCAGACATCAAAAAGAAAAGATACACTTTAGTGTGTTTTCAAATACATGGAGACTTCTCCACCAATGCCTGCTGCTGACAAACAGAAATAAATTAGTCTGTTGAGATCTCCCTCCCTCCCTAGAGCATTAAATTGCAATGTTGATGTGCTGATGGTCTTATAAATTGTAGCACTCTGACTGCTCTAAAAAGCAGCTATTTTGGAATGCTATTGTGATTTGAAAAATATATTGTTTAAAAGGAAAACATAGCATCTGAGTGGACACCCATCAGGGTTTGCCAGATCTATGGCAGTGTGAGCTGCAGATGTTTATCACAGTACCTTCACCAGGATAGTTCGCTGCTAACCTGAACAAAAAACCCTATTGATGGGTTAACCTTCTTACATAGTTGCTAGCTTCACTGCTATGGTGCTGCAGGTAACGGATTCCTACAGGAGCTAAAATCAGTTCCTGTGTTAGGCTGAATAGTTACCAGTGTCTCAATTCTTTCAGTGGCTTTTTTCCCAGTGACAGTCTCTTAAAACATATTAGTCATATCAGGCTTGCCATCTGCTTGAATAAATTAGCCTTTAAAATAATTTGTCAGTCCATCTACATTGGCAACATTTATTTAATTAATTGGAAGAATTAGCTCTTTGTAGCAAGTCAAAGAATGTGGAGCCAAAACATACTGTACTTTCTCCCAGGTGACCTGCAGACCCTTGGACGAACTCTTGGGGTGCCATTAAAATGAATAGTTATACAGAAAAAATATCATTTTCGTGTTTGTTTAATGTTTCTACCTTTCCAAAAAAAGAACTTTCAACATTTTTTAACATCTGGTTGCCTTATTTTTGAGTTTATTTATTCAGTGGTATGAAAAGAACGTCTTCAATTTAGAAAATACAAGTCTAAATTCTTATCCACACAGATGCTATTAGGTTGCAAGTAGTGCAGAGGAAGAAAGATGTATAAATGCTTCTTTAAAAAAATCTTTTATGACTGAAATCTGAAATTTTAGAGGGCCAGGTTCCACTCTCAGTTACACTAATGAGGTCAATGGAATTACTTTCAAGTGCAATGGTGTAAATTAAAGCAGATATCTCTCATATTAAACATTCCAGACATTGCTGCATGTTAAGCAGGCAGCTACTATGTTTCACGGCATGGTGGCCAAGAGGATAGATGGGGACTGGACAGGGATGCAGGAGACCTGGGTTCCATTTCTAGTGCTGGCTTCAGTTCATCCTTAGACCTTCCTTTGTTTGTGTTGGTAATTTTGAGGTTATCTTTTGTAAGGCTTTCTTATTCAGAATTCCTCCTGTAGTCAATTCCTTGGATGGAGCATGATGTTACATAATCACCAATGCAGGAGTCCTAGGATAGACTGTTTCCCCATTTATTTCTAATAGTTTGGCCACCATTTTCAGAAAAGAAATAAGGCCGAGACATTAAATTCTCTTACATATTTGCACCATTCATCACTTTATTATGAGATAATATGGGATGGAATCATTTTTGCTGGTCTTTCTGTAGCTAAAATGAATGCTCTCTTTGGTGCAGTTACTCAGAACACAGTGACAAGTTAGTGGTATCATTCATTGCAATGCAGCATACAAAGCAATAAATGACTTTTATGACTGGCTAAACTCTAAGGCAAAGCTGGGGTGCTGAATAACTGCAAAATGCTGTTCATTGCAAATACACCACAACACCACGGATATTATTCCTACTATAGGGGGAAATTAAAAAACATTAAATTAAAAGCTTCTTTTTTAAAAAGAAAGAAAGAATATTTCATTAGGGCTTGAAAGTACTATGTGGCATCTTTCATAAAATTTCTAGATCTAAGTTTTCTAAACACAACCTCCCTTTTTGCAAGTGTAATTTGCATCCCTAAAAACGGCATTATTTTTCTTTTTTGGTCCTCTCAACTAAGTGCAGGGAGAAAGAAAGAAAGCAAGCAAGAAAGAGGCAATGTTTGCTGACACAGTACTGCTCCCCCCAAAAAGGGAGAATGGGCTAAGGCCCAGCTGAAAATCAGGCCTCAGCGCATCAGCAAGTGTTTTTGTGTCCTTGTCTGAGGAATCATATTTGAATTTTGGGAGAGGATGCAATTCTTATCTTCTCACATTACAACAGCAATGGCAAGCCTTTAGCATCTTCAAGCTGCTTTGCAAACTTAACTCACTAATCCTCACAGCTTCCCTCAGAGGTGAATATTTTACTCAAGGGAAATACTTTACAGAAGGGAAATCTGAGGTTGAGAGGTTAAGTGTTTTGCCCAAGACTATAAAAGGAGTCAGTAAAAGAGTCAGGATTAGAAATTAAGAATGCCAAGCTTCCAGTCCTGTGTTCAGGTCACACAGCCTTCTATGATAATGGATATTGATTTTAAAACAATTGCCACCAAACTATTATATTATTACTTTGTTTTGCACAGCAGAAATAATCATGTGATTGCTATGTAATCACAAGACAATTGATCCCTGCCATATGGGTAAAGTTAAGCTGCTTGATCTGTATTTTTTCACTAGCTGTGCATTTCATGTTTATGAGCCGCAACTAGACTGTGGGAGAGGCCCTTATTAAAAATTTAAATGTATGTAATTTGTTTAATAGGGAAAAATATTCACCTTGCCTCTAGGGCCCAAATCCAGCAAAGCACTTACGTACATGCTTAAATGTAAGCATGTGAGTAATCCTGTTGAAGACGGTGGGACTACTAGTGTGCTTAAAGTTAAACATGGGCTTATAGTAAATGCTTTCCTGGACTGGGGCCAATGTCTCTAATGTAGACAGACAGCGTGTACCTATACCAAGATATATGTGTGTGTGCTTCGGGTATATTGTGAGTTATTATGCATGTCTACCCCATGAAAGTTTGCATTTGTTTTCCAGCAAGAGTACAGCTATAGCAATGCCAGCAATGGTCTACGAACTAGCAAACCTCTCCATCTCTCTGAATCGTGCGGTCCATTCCTCATTAGGGCAGGTTGTCCTGCTGCTCCACCTCAGTGGGCAGAATTCTCAGTTGTGCTGTTCTGCCCTGCTTCTCTCTGCCCTTAAAGGAGCACAGATGCCTCTGTGGGAAGAGAGCAGAGCTGCTTGAGAGCTCAGCTGATGACTGCGTCTGAGGAGACCATGCAGGAGGACCAAGGAAGCAGCCGAGGCCACTGCTTTTTTCACAGGAGGGAGGTGGGGAGGCAGTCCCTGAACTGCTGCACTCTTTACTGGCTGGGCATGAGGAGAGAAGCAGCATTCCAGGGCTTACTGTGCAACTGCCTTCCCTCCTGTGAGCAATGTACCAAGAGAGCGGACAGTATGGATTACATTGTATTGAAGAGGACAGGGCAGCATGGATTGAATATAGGGGCAACCTGGACAGGGAACACCCCTTGTGCCATAAACCACCTCTCTCTAGCATCATACAAGAAGCCAGGACTGGGACCCTATCCCCAAACACCACGAACAGCCTGAGTAAAGGAGTCAGACAGGGAGGAAACATCCTTTAAAGCAGGTGTTATACTTAAACCCCATTATAATCTGTCAGTTACAGTGGCAGTGTGCAACGAAACCCACGTGTTCAACATTTGTCATTTGTCACACATTCTGGTAAATCGACAGGTTCAAAGGCGGAGAAGCGTTTTCAGTCCCACATTCATGAAAACTTGCTTAGAGCTGCCCTGAGCCCTGTCTACACTAGCATGTATATCACCTGTGCTGGAAACCATTTTCTAACAGCAGGTCTGTCTACTCTGCAATCAGAGGTGTGACTGCAGCATTTCTATTCATACCCGAGCTAGCTTGGATCTAGCTAGCTTGAATAACAATAGCAGTGAAGCCACAGCAGCATGGGCAGCAGCATAGGCTAGTCACTGGGGTACATCCCCAGAATCCTGGGCTGGGTTGTATGGTCTGTGCTGCCACGGCTATCTCTGGTACGTCTACATGTGATGCAGTGACACCTCTGACAGCAGCATGCAGACACACCCACGGACAAGTGTCCTCTACCTCCTGAGAAGCATGCATGTGCATCACTGTCCTTCTAGGGGTGCATTATCACCTTTGGGTAATATAATGTACCTCTGGATGGTGCTCAGTCATGTAAACTAATCCCACCACCCACACAGGTAAGTTACTCAGGACCAGACAAGAGGATTGGGATGGGGCTGTTATTTTTGTATAGATATTCATAGAGCATAGACCTCATCATATACTAAGATTGTTCCCAATATCACCTCACAGAATACAGGTTGACTGGGAGATGCACCTAAGGCATGTGTTTAAGGCAGTAGGACTCAAACCATGGTCCTTCCTAGCTATACCTCAGGGCTTGTCTACACTACAAAATTAAGTCGACTTTATCTAATTCAACCTTGAGCCTCCGAATTAATGAAGTCGATTGTGCGTGGCCACACCATGCTCATTGTCTCGATGGAGTGCATCCTCACAAAGCAGTGCATCGTGGGTAGCTATCCCAAAGTGCAACTTACTGCAGTGTGTTTTGGGAAGTTTGTGCAATGTCTCAAGGGACCAAAACATTGTTGCAGGGGAGAATGGGAATATTGTGTCGGCATCCCATGATGCACTGTGCTCAATGGCAAACAACCCAGTGGTTTTCGTGCCTTAAAACCACCGTGCATATGCCATTACCCCAGAAGCATGAAGCCAGCACAGTTGTGCACTCTTTCTGTGAGCATCTCAAACACCTCGTGCCTTCTCCTGCTGTATTTCCAGAGCCAAAGTAGGGTCTGCCACATGGAACATAGCGATGTCCTGCAAGCAGCCCTGTTGCAAGCCATTGAAACCAGGGTCTGCAGAGGGACTCTACCCTCCTGCTTCTGTTCCTGCAGTTCAACCAGACGCCTCAACATGTCTGCTTGGTCCCTCATAATCCGAAGCATCTCATCCTGCGCCGCACGCCCTTGCTCACTGGAAGCTTTTCTGCTCTCCATGTCCATGTCTAACTTCTCGGACACTGAAATCCTCCATGCTCTCAGCTCTGTGTCAGCTGTCCCGGAGGCGTTCATTATCTCAGTGAACATGTCCTCCCACGTTCTCTTTCTCCTCCTTCTAATCAGCAAAAGTCTGCTTTCAGGTGTTGATGACACACCAAAGGACACATTTCCAGCAGTCATGGGAAAAAATAAAGGAGCCATTGTACATGAATAAAATGTTTCCATAGCAAGATCATTTTCATAAAAGCACAAACCCTTATTACACTAAGTGCAAGCCATAACATAATCAGAATCCATAACCATTCACTGTGCTGTTTTGCTGCTCCAGCCATGGTGAGTAGGCCCCACAAGTCATGGGTGACCACACTTTTAATGAAGTTTATGGCAGGCGCATGTTGGGAGTAGAGGTAGCTAGTTGAACAATGGCCTTTCCCCACAGCACCAAGAGAAGCTGTTTATGAACTGGGCTGGGGGGGGAACGTTTTCACTCCCAAATTGTGGAATCGCTCATGTGGGGCCCCAGTCCCCTATCAGCCACTTTAAACTACTTGCCAACCCATGCCAAGCACAGTAAAGGCACATTAGCAGCCGGGTGGTTTGGTGATCTGGAATGTGTGTGCATGTGGGGGGAGGGGGGTTTATATGCCCTTTTTTTTTCTTCTAAGAGCACTTTTAATGAGAACTTCCCTCCCATTTTCCCTAGGCAACCCGATGTGATATCAGTCTCCTGAGGGTAACAGTAGCGGAAAGGAAGGAGATGCGGCAAGCGTCTGGGTATAGACCTGGTCCTTATGCTGCTATGCTGTGTACCACAATGATGCCAGCAGAATTAATTCAGGAGTTGCGTGGGAAAGTGTCCTTCCATGGTGGAAGAAATAAGACTGCCCTGCCCAGAAACCTTCTGCAAAGGATTGCAGAGTACCTCCATGAAAGTTTCCTAGAGATATCCATGGAGGATTCCCAGGCTATTCCAGTTCACCTAAACAGTCTTTTCTGGGGGCCACCCTCTGCGTAGCTGGAGCAGCCTCTTGTAAGCAGAGAACCACAGCACCTCGCTTTTTCTTCACAGTAAACATGCAATACCACCGAATGTGTGTGCCCACTAAAGTTTAACTGGACTGTGATTGTAACTGTACACTCACCAGAAGTGCCTTTCCCAGCATCACAGTCAGCCACCGTGATGTCCTGTAACCCACCGGGCTCCAGGGTTAAAAATATTTCCTGGCTCTTGTGGAGAATGGATCCACCACTTGCCTGTCTCCCATTCTTCTCCTCTTCTTCCTCATCCACCATATCGTCCTCCTTGTTGTGCCTAGACTCACACACCTGTGAGGTGTCCACGTTGCTTGTGGGGGTGCTGGTAGGGTCACCCCCGAGAATCACATGCAGCTCGTTGTAGAACTGGCATGTGTGGGGTTCAGCACTAGAATGACTGTTCGCCTCCCTTGCCTTCTGGTACGCTTGGTGAAGTTCTTTTATTTTCACACTGCAGTGCTGTGTGTCCCTCGTGTAGCCCTTCTCCCCCATTCCATGAGCGATCTTTGCATAGATGTCAGCATTTCTTCTGCTGGATCGGAGCTCTGCCTGCACAGACTCTTCTCCCCACACAGCGATGAGATCCACCACCTCCTGTGCAGACCAGGCTGGAGCACGTTTGGAGCATGTAGTCTCCATGATCAGCTGTGCTCAAGCTGGCACGCTCCCACTGCTGATCAAAGAGGAAATGGGAATTCAAAAGTTTCCAGGGCTATAGTGGGGGAGGGGCTGTTTCCTGTGTACCTGGCTGCAGTGCAGCAGAGTTGAGAATGATCTCCAGAGCGGTCACAGATGAGCATTGTGGGACACCACCTGGAGGCCAATTAAGTCGAATTACACAACGCTGCGCCTGCACTACCTTGCAGTCGACCCATGAAAATTGAATTAAGCGCTACACCTCTCACAGAGGTGGATTACAGAGGTCGACTTTAGAAGTGACTTAGGTTGGCGTAAAGGACCCGTAGTGTAGACACATATATTAACAGGTCAACTTAAGGCAGCTTCCATTGACCTAACTTTTAGTGTAGACCAGGCCTCAGTCCCATATTTCAGGACTATCAATGCAGCTCCCTGTGTGGTCTCTGAAACCAACAGCAGCTAGGAGAGAGGGGAAATCTGCCTTTTTTATTTATATAAAACCAGCTAAAAGTTTTTATTTATTTAGAAAGGAGCTTAAACTGCACTTGACTCTAAATAAATAAAACACATTATTTTCCCTCTCTACTGGTTGCCACCAAGCCGTGTGCATTTCAAAGACCACACAGAAAGCAGTGGTAGCCAAAGCACTGTGCGCTGAAATGTGGGACTAGGGCAAGTGAGTGAGTGCTCCGGAGACTGCATTTAGCAAAACCTACAGGTGAAGGGGGTTTGGAGAAGAATATTTTAAGGCCAGGGCTGAGTACAGTCCCTTAAGTTACATCTGTGTCCCAGTACATGTCAAAGAATGTCCACTCCTTCACCATATCTGCCTGCTCGGATAGGACTAGACTTCCTCCTTTATTCACACTGAGTAGGACCTTAGACTGCAAATAGTTCCAGTCAATCATCGTGACTAGTCTGTTTGAATAATGATGGCCCGGAGGGAGAGGAATGCTGAAGACATAGACAGGAAAAACAGCAGGACAACACACACAGAATGGGCCAAGTGTTTTTCATTCCAACTTTAAATTAACTAGAGAGAGAAAATTAGGGAAATATCTCAAAGATTTATTTCAGCCTGGTTATTGCTGAGAACTAACCAGCTTCAGATCCTTGAAAAAATAAACACTCAACGCAGAGAAATCTGGAAGGTGAATGTTTCCTAGGGGTCCTTTTTTTCCTCCCAGTCCACAAAACACATTTCTGTAATACAAACCCCAAGCAAAAAAGAGAAATAAATCTCTCCTTCAGCTGTCAAGCCATAAACACAATGGGCCATCAATTCATAGTAAGTACAGTGATTAATTTGGCTCAAGCTTCTATATAAGAAAGATCAGCTGAAAAATAATTGCACAACAACTCCCCCATTTCCTGCTTCAAGGGTGAGTCTGATCTCAGTGCCTGATCAGCAAAAGATACTGAGTCCCAACTACCTCCCACATCTGATAGTCCCACTTGTCTCCACACAATAGGTAATTGGGTAACTTTAGATGAACCCATAGCTGGGCTTTTTGGCAGTGCTGTGAGGGGAGACACCTGCTTCAGCTCTGTTGATTGGGGGATGAAGTTTTAACTCTTTTTCCTGCCAGCATCCACCTAAAAGCAGCCTATTTTTTGTTCCCATACAATCCACTCATACCAGATGCTACCCAAAAACTGATCATTCAAACCCTCAATTAAATAAACAACAAATCCCTGTTGGAGTTGTAGCCTTCTCTCATGTCTGAACTGCTAAGCTCTTGACTCAGACCCTTGGTTGCCCTCTCATCCCAGCTTTTATGTTTTTTTAAATCCATGCAGAATGAATCACAGAAGTCAAGCTATCAGTATACACCTTACTGATATTTACCAGGGCCTCTGTCCTATCAGATTTGGCTCCAAATGATTTGTGGTTTGTTACCCAATTGCTATCAGGAGAAGAAGTGGCCTACATGCTTTCAGGGAAGTCATCCATGAGACAATCTGTCTGTTATGATGTGGCCCACAGGAAATTTATTAGAGTCAAAGGACTATATCTTTATCTCATTAAAGTCAGAATTTTGTCCTTGACTTCAGTGAGACCAGGATTTGTCCTCAAAACATCAACAGTAAGCATTGATCCTGGCCTGAAAAGTCCACCTCTAGAGATAAGAAGGTATAATATAAAACTTCTGTTAGAACTTTGTTCTCCATGGGGACTGCTAATGAAGGGCTACATTTGACAATTAAGGCTAAATGCAGTGGGTAGCTGTTTTATGATGCAGACACATGTCTACTAGGAATTACACTGAACCAGCAACTCATTTCACAAGCCCCCAGTAGTCATAGAATGGCAACAAGGTTTAATATATACTTACCCGGAGCTTTTTTGATCTGGTGGTTGTATTATACTTCACCAGTGGTGAGCACCAAACTACAGCAGAAGGATTGGGACCCAAATTAGCATCAGGTGCTAGAATTTTCCTTCTTTTTTGGGAGGCGAGGCGGCTCAATGAAAGGTGAGAAATAATTTGCCTCAGAGACTGGCATGGCAGAAGACAGGAAGAGAGCAATAGGGCTACTATGAGGTCACACCCTGAAACTACACATTTTCTCCAAATACGGCAGGGTTTCAGCTGCTATGGTTTTTGAGGCACCCAGCCAAAGTGTGACAGCTCCAAAACCCCACCACAGAAAATCCATTGCTGAGCATAACGACACTCTTGGCTTAGAACTGGCTGTTGAACGAAAGGCCAGTGGATAGTCCTCAATGTAAACTGTTTGTTGAGCATGAAATGACAAGCAGCAGCTGTGAAGCATAAAATATTAGAGCAGCAACTAAAATTCCCTACTTGGGGATGCTACAGAAAGTCCAGCTCTCACTGGCCACTTAAAAACCGCAAGCCATTTTAAGATGGAAGGAGGCCAGGAAACTTAGTTGGAATCATCTTCTCCTTTGAGTCAGTGGTTATATCCAACAGGCAGGGCTGGTTCAGACAATGGTGCCAAACCAGCAGCCACACAGTGCCCACAGGTGTAGAGGTCCCAGCAATAGCAGTGCGGTATTTTCAGTTAGTGTTCCAGTAGCACATGATGAGGAGCATATGCTGCTTCATGCCAGCTACACACTCAATGGGAATAATCATTTGAACTCCCTGTGTAACTGGGATGTCTCCCTCTGTATCCTAGCTGTTGCCAGGACACAATGCATCTTCTCACTCTTCCCATCTAACAAACCTCCATCCTTAGGTCTCAACTCCCCCCACCAGCTCTAGGCAATTCATTTTCTCTCTCACGCCTCAGACCCCATGGTCCTTGATCCCCCAGCCCTGCATCTTGGACGGCACAGGAGTTTGGTATAAAGTGCAGTAAAATTTTAAAATATGCAGTTTTCTAGAGTCATCTCTTTTTGAAGAGATGTACAGGAAAGGCAAAGTCTAGCAGCGATGGCTGATACTGACCGACACAATGCAAGCTTGCCTGCAAAGTCCTGCCGATCCACTACAATCCTGACCTGAAATAGCTTTGCCCATCCAGGCCCTCTATGTTAGGGTTACCATACGTCCGGATTTTCCCGGACATGTCCGGCTT
>NW_020664471.1:3503652-3512971 GCF_002925995.2 Terrapene triunguis | reverse complement strand
CAGCAGCGAAATATCTTCCATAATGAACACAGCCTGTGGAAAATGTGTGGGGACAGGAATGATTATCAGGCCCCCCCTACAGTGCTGGCTTTCCCCAAAAGCCACATGCCCAGTGTACAGTAGGGTCCAGGAACACTGATTTCCCCTGCCCCTGCGGCTACTCACCATTTTGGGGGTCTTGTGGCTCATGTGTGCTTGCCCAGGGTCAGACAGTTAGTGACAGGTATGTGAATAGTGGCTGTGTTTTAAATCACTGAATCAGTGTTCTGTGTGTTGCAAACAATACTGCTTCTGTAAAATGTTGTGTTTTGGCTTCACAGAGATGACCTTGGGAGCCCAGCCTCCCTCTCTCTTATCGCTGGCTGAACGGCTGCACAGAATTAGAAAGCGGCCACGAAGAACTAAGGAGGACTTTCTGCATGATGTCATGATGCACTCCGCAGATGAAAAACAGGAATTGAAGGAATGGCGGGACAGTGAGAAGGGGGACCGAAAGGAGAACGCGGTGCGCCAGAATAAAGCCATGGAGCGGCTCTTAAACGTTATGGAGTGCCAAGTGGACATGCTCCAGGTGATATTAGCACTGCAAACTGAGCAGCTCCGTGTCCGCCCTCCCCTGCAGCCGCTGTCGCAAAACTCTTTCCCATGTGCCCCCAGACACCGCCAACACACTCTTATCAACCTCCTGGCTCCAGTCTGTACCCGCTGCATTCCACTCCTCCCCCATCACAGTCCAGCCCTGCAGACTCCCAGTACCCACGGCACTCAACACCTGTCCCTCTGCAGTATAGTCCTGCTGAAGTACAGTACCCGCTGCATTGTACTTCAAAGAAGAAGGTTGGATATGATCTTTAACCATCCCGGGACCCCACCTCCTCCCCTGGGACCTTCCCTTCCCCTATCCCCCTCAGTGCTAATGTTTTTTTTTGTTTGTCTCTCTCCTCTGGTTGTTTTTTAATAAAATAATTGTTTGAAAGCAATCTTTATTCTATTAACTGAAAGAAACAGAGCCCTGCAAGCAAAGCAACAAACAATTATCTTAAACCTTCATATTGCATCACCACCTGGATCACCTGGATCAATCGGTCTTCAGCTGTCGTTAAGACTGCGCTGATCACAACACATCCGCCATTCTTCTTGCATTCTTGCCTTTCTTCTCCATGTTCATCCGAAATGTTTAACAACGTCATCTTCCCATCTTCTTGGAGGCCGACCAGGTGGACTTTTCTGTTCTCACGGGTACCACTCAGTAATGATTGTGGTCCACCTATTGTCCGTGAACCATGCTATGTGGCCCGCCCATCGTATCTTCTTATATCTGCTTTCCATGACAGTATCTTTCACACTGCTGAGTTCTTTAATCAATTCATTTGGGATACGATCCAGAAAGAAAATTCCCAACATAGCTCAATCCATTGCCCTTTCAGCTACCGACAGCCGCTGTTCTTCTCTCTTCGTCAGTGTCCAGGTTTCACTTCCATACAGCATGGCTGGCAGCACTGTTAAATTGAAGATATTTGTACGTGTGGTCTTGTTGATTTTTCCTTTGAAGATGTCCTTGATGGAATTAAACGCACATCATCCTGCCCGAATCCTTCGTGAGAGTTCTCTGTTCATGTCTTGGCGCATATTAACTTCTTGGCCCAAATATACATACTGTTCCACTTCTTCAATTTCTTCTTTGTTATTCGGGCTTTTCTTAAGACATCTGATCGCATGTATTTCGTTTTGCAACGGTTCATTTTCAGACCGACCTGACTGCTTTTCTTGTCGAGTCTTCGTAGCATGCTCTGCAGTTGGTTGGTGCTTTTGGCAATTAGTACGATGTCGTCCGCGAATCTGAGATGAGATAATCGTTCTCCATTTATATTAACACCACTCCTCCAATTGATCTTCTTCATAACCATTTCAAGGCAGGCGATAAATAGTTTTGGTGAAATCGTATCTCCTCGCTTTACACCTTTCTCGATTGGGATGTGGAGGGGAGTTTCGAGGACAGTAATGTCTGTTGTACATCCAATACTGGATGTACGAATACATATTGCATCATCTGCACTAATCACAATCACCTCCTAGCATTACGAGCATAGGTGCCAACTTCAACTGGGGTTGTAGAGGGTTGTAGAGGGGCAACTGAGACCAAAACTTGTTCATCTGCCCACCCCCAATAAAGGTGGCAGATTTCTCCTACATCAAGAAAAAATGCAGTGGTCTGAAAGAAGCTACAGTGCAACATGGCTATAATGTTATCATGTGCTTGCTTTCATTTAAAATATTGAGTGCTAGATTGTGCCCAGCCCTCTGTGAGTGTATGTGTGTAGAGAGAGATTAGGAAGGGGGAAACAGAGTTGCAGAAGATTTCTCTCCCTCTGTATCCTTGTGTAAGGGCTAATCACAATCAGGTTGAGGGGCAGAGGCAATGGTCCCTGTTAGCACCTCCAGCTATGCTCCCTATCCCTTCCAAACCAGTCCACAGGACTGGCCCGGCCTGGAGGGAATGCATGCTGCACTGCTTCAACAAGTGGCAGAGGGAGCTGACATTCCAAAGGGCAGCCCCTGTAGTCCCAGGAGCCATGGCTCTAGCATCAAGCCATTGCGCCCCATTCCAACACATGCTGTGGCTTAGAGCCACATCTTAACCTAAACACTTTTTGATACTTATACTTTTTTCCATGTCTCTGCACTCATCTTCTTGACTTTCGCCCGGGTGAATGGGTCTATAACTTCTAGGGGCTTAGAGACCTTGACGTCCATTTTTCCACAGCCCCGCATGGTGCCCTGGCGATGTTTCTGACAGCAGATGCATGGTGAGGTTATATATTCCCTGTCATCACTGGGAAAGAGATTGCAGAAGAAAGTTCCAATTTTTTTAAGCTATGGAAAATGTAATCAAACATTTCACTGACCACTAAAATGTCATTGCTTCATATGTTTGAAAAGGCTTCTCCCACTGAGTTTGATGGGTCTGGAGAGACTCCAGTTCATGTGGGTTGCACACATACCTCCCATTTTGCTTCAAAATTAAAAGCCTAAATTCAGATTTTTTTAAAAAAAAGCTTTTAGTGGTTTGCTATTGACCCATAACGTCACAGCAACCCACCTGATTTCTATTATGATCTGATGGGGTCTTTTCAGAATGTTTTCCACAAAAGGTTGTGTGCAGAGCATTTTCTCCAGATGATCTGACAAAAAATGACTATTGCATGTAAAGAAAAAGAGAGCATAACACGGTACACTTATTAGTAATCATTTGGGAAAGAGAGTGACAGACCCTAAACTGCATAACTTAACACAGAAGTTAGGGCCCATTCCCAGAGAAGTGAGATCACCAATGTCCTAAGTTTTAGTTGCTAGTGTGGGTCTGTAGTCAGCCAGCCCCCAGCTGGGCTTAGCCATAGACTTTTTGAGCCTCATCCCCCAGAGTTCCCTACGGGAGCACCCGCTCTTGGGCAATCTCACAGTTCCCAGCACAAGTTCAACTCACCCCTGGAGTCTTTTCAGAGTCCAACTACAATTCACTTGTCTGTAGTCCTGGGAGGCACTCCCCAGCTCCTGCCACAGGTCGCTGGCAGGAAGCAGCCCTCCACGGCCCCTTGTCCATATCACACTCATAGTGTCAGTGTGCCCCCAACCAATGGGATAGGGGAGGAAGGAAAGGCTAGCCACTGCCTTGGGCTAGGCTCCCCTTGCTACTGTAGCCTACTAGCCGCACCTCTGCTGCTGGGCAAACTTCCCCCTTCTCTGTGGCCACTTTCACCTTATGAAGTTCACTACTCCAGGTGGAGCTTGCTCTGCAGGTGTGCCTAATTGGCGCTGCCTGATGGCAGGAATGCTCATTAGCCTTCCTACCAGTGGGATGGGAGCCTGACCCATCACATGGTCTTTTATAACTATTTTAACATAGCTGTGCCTTGGCGGATTGTTTACAGTTATCACTAGACTGTACACCAGTGGTGGGCAACCTGCGGCCCACAGGTCAGACATGGTCCATCAGGGTGATCTGCTGGTGGGCCACCAGGCAGTTTGTTTATATTTGCACAGCTACCCGCAGCTCCCAATGGCTGCAGTTCGCCATTCCCAGCCAATGGCAGCTGTGGGAAATGGCGCGGGCTGCAGGGATGTGCTGGCCACTGCTTCCCGCAGCTCCCATTGGCCAGGTCTGGAGAAACTCCAGTTCATGCAGTTTGCACACATACCTCCCATTGGCTGGGAACGGCAAACTGCGGCCACTGGGAGCTGAGGGCGGCCATGCAAATGTAAACAAACTGTCTGGCGGCCTGCCAGCGGATTACCCTGACAGGCTGCAGGTTGCCCACCACTGCTGTACACCATGGCCACTCAGAACTTCACTGCACCAGCGAAGAGAACTCAGACACTCTTGCTTGAAAAAAGCGGTCCCCAACACTCGAGCTAAATAAGAATCCCTATTAGCTGTTAGCAGTACAGGGCCTGTAACATACAGCTGAGCAGTTTTGATTCCATCCAGTAGCAGGCAGAGTGGGACATAGTCATATCTTTTCTAATTATCAGTGTTTATATTGCGGTGGTGTCTGTAGGTCAACCAGTTCAGGGGCCCATTTTGTTAGGCGTTGTACAAACACAGTAAATGACAGTCATCAAAGAGTTTACAATCTAAAAGACAAAATATAACGCCTGGATGAGGCAAACAAGAGGGTTGGGTAGGTGGGTGAGATATACACAGTAACAAAAATAATAAGATGTATGCAATTCTTAGCCAACAGGAGAAGTAATCACAACTCATCACCTTTCTATTACAAGCAGACAATCATTTGCCTACATTTGTAGTATCTATTTTTCATGCAAGGTGCCTAAACAGAGGACAGTGAGAGAAAAGTGATTTAAAATCTGACTGTAATTATGCCTTTTCAAACATTGCAGAATACACAATATTCTGTGTTGCTTTAATCTGAAGGCATATATCGTTGGATTTAAGGCAATAAAACACATCTCATTAACTTTCTTTTACTTTTTTCTCTTTTATGTCAAAGTTTCACAAACCGATTTGCGGGAGAACTGGTGGGTGCAAGGCGAAAGAAGCCATGCTAGTAAATGACCACATAATGCTTTGTTTTTCTTTCTTTGACTTTGTAACATGTTTGTGTCTTTTCTGCTTTGCCTACAAAATCTGTTGATTACAAAATGAAAAAAATATTAGTGATAATGCTGTGATGTGCTTAGCAATCCTATTTAGCTCTATCTGTAGGCTGTTAAAATATTGTTTCTAGAGTATAGATGATCTTTCATCTTTCATTTCCACTCATGTAAACTCGTATGCAGCTTTACTGTACGTAGTAATGAAAATTAAATAAAATTGAGTTTGAGGTACACCTTATTGATTCCAGACCCAGTTCAGTAGATTGTGACACTTCAATGACCTTCACATTCTACACATTATAATCTATATTTTACACAAATGTCTTGTACCAAAGACATGAACTAATGCCTTCATTGGCAACATCCAGCAGAAAGATACAGGCAGAAGACTAACTCAGTGAGAGAAAGAAGAGATGTTTTCCAGATGATTTTAATGGCCATATTAAGGAAAAATAATACTTTCGTTCTCAATAACAATTTAATGGGAATTACACAAGATATGGAATATACTTTTAGAGTCAATATATTTTAGGGGGAGAATAAAGATATCAGGATATGTATGAATAAGTAATAGCTTTTAGTGCAGCTGCAAAAACATAAGTACAGTAGCCTTGTCTCAGTGAGCTTATTAGTGTAATAGAGGGCATTATATATATTTGGATCGATCCTCAAACCCTACTCACCTGAATAGCTCCATTGTCTCCAGTGGGACTAATCATGTGCATATCAACTACTCGCAGGAGACAGGGTTGGTAGGATTGGGCCAGTTATCTATACAGCCAGAATTGCCATTATGGGGGGAAACTCATGCATTATTCATGATTTTCAATTTCCCATAATCCCTTAATTCTATAATTCTGCGGGTAGCAGCTTTTTCTTAACAGCAGTGCCAGAAATAATAATCTGGAATTGCATGTTTATGAAATGAGGTCTTAGTGACTTATTAGGATCAACTGGGCTTGAATTAACATTGGCTAATGTTCAAGAGGACTGAGCAGACAGAATAAAACTTCAAATATTTTGGAAACATTTAAATGGCTATTTGTTGTGTATTCCCAAAATATTAAAAACATATGAGCACATCAGATAATAATTTTCTCATATAGTTATATATAATTTATATACAGTAGAAAAATAAATAATTTTGCATGTTCATTTTCTTCTCACATTATCTAATGCCTCTTTCATTAGCTTTTAAAATCACCCTGAGGGCCTGATCCTGTTCCCAATTAACCCAGTGGCAGATGTTCTATTGCCTTAAATATGCACAAGATCAGGCCCTAAATCCAGTAAAAATGAAAAACTATCTTGTTAAACTAAAGGTCTAATCAAACTCCAGTGAAAGCCTAGAGGAGTTTTGGCATTGACTTTAATGGGAGCAGGAGCAGACCCTAAAATGGTATACTTTGAGGGAGGAAAAAACATTCTTAATAGGATGATTAGGCACTAAAAATTGTTTCATAGGATGGCAGCATATAAAATCAATATATCATTGCACTGTTTGAAATTATAGCTTCATTTCCACTGGTGACTGGATTGCTAAAGAGACTAGCAATTCGATACATCACTTTTCACTGCTAATCACTGGTTCAGATTCAGCTGGGACTGTTAGACACAGCAAGTTGCTAGCATCTGATGGTTGTATCATGACCTGTGAAAAATAAATTGCTGGTCTCAATGGACAGGTATCCATATTGCATTTGGCAATCTATATTGGGGCTTAAGTGAGGCTTAAATAGTGTATAAGTCTTGTGTTAGACCTCTGTGCAGTGAAGTCGGTAGTGTACCTTCTCTGTGGCTAAATATGTCACTAAGTTTAGTGATCTCACAGTCAGTCACTTCAGTTCTATCAGTCAAGCCCATTTTACAGGCACTTAAATTTACTTTAAAATTAAAGATTTGTTCTCTCTGTTAACAACACCATTCACAGAAAAGGCAGATAGCATCTAATATTTCAAAGCTTTTTTTTCAAAGCTTAGACATGAGTGATTTGTGTAGATAAGTCATAAGAGATACATGCCTGTTTATGTTATTCAACTCATTTATTGGCCACCTGTCACAAAGGATCTAAGCACTGCACTATAAAATCAAACTACAAGATGTTTAAAGATAATCAAAATGTACTGACTAGTCCCAATATGCAGCCAGACAGAATGAAGACACCAACATGAGGAAACTCAAAGACAGTCAACACAAACTGCTTCACCACAAAGGGGTCATTTCCCAATTGATAGAACAGGATGGAGGAAGGGGAGGAGAGTCAAGGAGGGCCAGTTAAAACATAAGAACATAAGGACGGCCATACTGGGTCAGACCAAAGATCCATCTAGCCCAGTATCCTGTAATCTGACAGTGGCCAATGCCAGGTGCCCCAGAGGGGATGAACAGAACAGGTAATCATCAAGTGATCCATCTGCTGTCGCCCATTTCCAGCTTCTGGCAAACAGAGGCTAGGGACACCATCCAGATGGGACATGTAGCTTGCAAGTCAGGGTGGACCTCTTCCAGGAGGGAATTCCACTGCTTGAAGGCCACTGGCTGTGAAAAGTTTGCCCATCTCTGGTACTGACCAAACCTAGAGACTAAGGAGAGGCTCACTCCAACTGACCATGACTAGTAGGGTGAGATAGGGAGAGAGAAGAAAAGGGGGGAAACATTGACTGAAAACCAATTTCTTAACCAAAAAAAAATGGATTTCTGTTTTTTCATCACAAAAATGGAAAATCTTGACCAGAAAATCAACCCAGAAAAATGTTTCAACAAAATAATTGACCAGCTCTAGTAAATAAGTACCCAAGGTGCAAGGCAATGGTGAATTGAGCCCATAGAGCATCAAACTCACCACAGGTGAAATTACTCCAGGGATGGATCTGATCCATACATTACTCAGTCAGGATGTTCCAGGCCTCTCCTCACACCTCCCTCTGACCACTCCCACACATTCCCCACAGCTACTGCCAAAGTATCCTCTATGCCATGGAGCTTAGCTCTGCACCATGCAGATTACGCTTTAATAAACTCAGAGACATGTTTCATACTAATGTAGCACATTATCTTAGAATCATAGAAACATAGGGCTGGAAGGGACCTGAAGAAATCAAGTCCAACCCCTACCCACCTGAGGTGAGGCAGGCCAAAATAAACCTAGCCCATCCCTGACAGGTGTTTGTCCAATCTGTTCTTTAAAACCTCCAGTAATAGGGATTCTACAACCTCCCTTGGAAGCCTATTCCAGAGTTTAACTACACTTATTGTTGGAAAGTTTTTTCTAATATCTAACCTAATCTCTCTTGCTGTAGATTCAGTTCATTACTTCTTTATAGCTTATAAGATATTGCTTTATACCTTATAGGATATTGCTTAGACATATCACAACCCTAGACATGCATATTCAAAGCTGTGATATTAAAAGTGCTGGTCAAATTTTCAAAGTATCTAGTGATTTTGGGTGCCCTGCAACAGTCACCCTAAAGGGGGCTGATTTTAAGAGGCTGGGTGCTCAGCACTTTTTGCAAATAAGGTCCTTTTGAAGTACCTCTAGTTGGGTACCTTAAAATTGAGGCATGCAAAATCACTAACCATGCCCAAAGATCTTAACCACTACATAAAATGCAATGTAATATAATCTAGTTCATTGCAATTGTCATGCATTCCACTTGATGCACTTAATGACTCACAAAACAGCACAGATAAAATGAGAAGGAGATAGAAATAGAGATATAGGATCAATGTAAACTATAATTCAAAGACTATAAGGCAATGGTGGGCAACCTGCAGCCCACGGGCCACATGTAGCCCATCCCGATAATCTGATTGCGGGTTGAGAGACATTTTGCTGATGTTGACCGTCCGCAGGCACGGCCTCCCACAACTCCCAGTAGCCGTGGTTAGCCATTCCTGGTCAATGGGAGCTGCAGCCTGCAATCAGATTACCCTGATGCGCCGCATGTGTCCCTTGGGCAAGTACTGGTGGAAACTAAGGCCCAGAAGTCATGTTTACAGAATGTTCATGAACAAAAACTATTGTATTATCCTTTGAAGACCATATTGTCAGGAGCTAGCGAACAGGAGCGGCTAACAGGGGAGTTTGTGAGGTACTTCTCCAGGTGAAGGAGGAGCGATTATGTGTGAGTCTTGGGGTAAGTTTGCTGTGTGGTGTGTGTGTGTGTGTGTGTGTGTGTGTGTGTGTGTGTGTGTGTGTGTG
>NW_020664471.1:3477448-3503642 GCF_002925995.2 Terrapene triunguis | reverse complement strand
GTGTGTGTGTGTGTGTGTGTGTGTGTGTGTGTGTGTGTGTGTGTGTGGTGTGCTTGCTGCTGGACTGAATTATACCATGTGGTCTGCTTGTTTGGGGGACTGTGTGCTGACCATGTGGGTACTGAGCCTAGCAGCCTGCTAGGCAAGGCTGAGAGCTGACAGCTTCTTAACAAGGCTTTGATCCCTAAGCCCTTTAGCACCCATCAACACTTAACCAGGAGGCGGGGCTACTCAAGAAGACCAGGGCTTTAAAAAGCCCACTCCTAAGTGACCAGAGGAGCTAGCAACCAGGAGCAGCTAACAGGGGAGTTTTGCGAGGGACTTTATAGGAGGAGTGTGAGGGGGGCTACATACACTTAACATTCCTTAAACTTTTTTAAACTTAAACCCCAAAACACCCCCCCATAAAAACAAAATAACAACAAAGGAACAAGCTTCAGGAGTAAAAAGATAATGCAGGCAGAAGTCCAGCAATAGAGTGGGGGCTATCCAGTTTATTGCACCCAATGCAGCATGTATGATTAACTGCCCTACAGGCAGGTGGCGTATGTGTGAATTTGGTGCAAGGAGCTCCTGGCCCTTGGAGATGGTGTATGGGCTTTGGAGACCAGAGTGGCTGAGCTGGAGGAGCTAAGGGAGACAGAGAGGTACACAGATGAGACTTTCCAGGACACAGTAGAATGGTTCCACCCCCGGTCTGACAGCCTCTGTGCTGTTGAGGAGGATGAAAGTCTCAGGGAAGGAGAACATCCAACTGGAGCAGAGGGAAACAATCCCATAGTTGGGACCCTCCTTTCAGATGATGTTGGGGTATCCTCTCGCACTGAGGATACTTCTCCGGGGGAAGGAACTCCAGTTATTAGGAAGAGACAGGTATTAGTAATGGGAGATTGGATCATTAGAAACATAGATAACTGGGAGAACTGCATGGTGACGTGCCTGCCTGGTTTGAAGGTTGCGGATCTCTCGAGACATCTAGATGTGTAGTGCTGGGAAGGGGCCAGTAGTCATGGTACATGTAGGTACCAATGACATAGGGAAGGATAGGAAAGTGGTCCTGGAGGCCAAATCTCTTAGGCTGCTAGGTAAGAGATTGAAGTCCAGGACCTCCATGGTATCAGTCTCTGAAATGCTCCCAGTTCCACGCGCAGGGCCAGTTAGACAGGCAGAACTGCAGCGTCTCAATGTGTAGAGGAGACGATGGTGTAGGGAGGAGAGGTTTAGATTTATTAGGAACTGGGGAAACTTTTGGGAAAGGGGAAGCCTATACAGGAAGGATGGGCTCTACCTAAACCCAAAATGGAACAAGATTGCAAAGTAATGCGCATTGGAAAACATAATCCCAACTATACATATAAAATGATGGGGGCTAAGTTAGCTGTTACCACTCAAGAAAGAGATCTTGGAGTCATTGTGGATAGTTCTCTGAAAACATCCACTCAATGTGCAGTGGCAGTCAAAAAAGTGAACAGAATGTTGGGAATCATTAAGAAAGGGATAGATAATAAGACAGAAAATATCATATTGCCTCTATATAAATCCATGATATGCCCACATTTTGAATACTGTGTGCAGATGTGATAGCCCATCTCAAAAAAGATATATTGGACCTGGAAAAGGTTCAGAAAAGGGCAACAAAAATGATAAGGGGTATGGAACGGCTGCCGTATGAGAAGAGATTAATAAGATTGGGACTTTTCAGCTTGGAAAAGAGATGATGAAGGAGAGATATGATAGAGGTCTATAAAATCATGACTGGTGTGGAGAAAGTAAATAAGGAACTGTTATTCATAACACAAGAACTAAGGGCCACCAAATGAAATTAATAGGCAGCAGGTTTAAAACAAACAAAAGGAAGTCTTTTTTTCACACAATGCGCAGTCAACCTGTGGAACTCCTTGCCAGAGGATGTTGAAAAGGCCAAGACTATAACAGGGTTCAAAAAAGAACTAGACACATTCATGGAGGATAGGTCCATCAATGGGCAGAGATGGTGTCCCTAGCCTCTGTTTGCCAGAAGCTGAGAATGGGTGACAGGGGATGGATCACTTGATGGTTACCTGTTCTGTTATATCCCTTTGGGGCACCTGGCATTGGCCACTGTCAGAAGACAGGATACTGGGCTAGATGGTCCTTTGGTCTGATCCAGTATGGACATTCTTATGTTCTTATATTGTCAGGTTATTTTCCGTACTGGAGTTTTGACTGCAGGAGATTTAAATGGTATCTTGGAGTAAAAAATTAAATTGTTGGGTCCTGCAATATTGTTGGGTCCACATTACTCCTGCCTGCTTCAGAACTTTCATATGAAGAGAGGGGAGTTGCAGGGCAGAAAGAAAGGTTGCCCAGGAAGGCTGGGAAAATGGAGGAAGTACATGTTGAATTATAAATCTGAAAAAAATTCTCCACTTAGTCATACCTATTTTTAAATGAAAGGACATTTACTAGAGCAGGGCAAGAACATTTCCAAATTCAGTTGCCGAATAATCTTGAAAAAGGAGTTAGGTCATTTACTAAGGGTATGTCTACACTACGAGGGTAATTCGATTTTACTTAAATCGAATATGTGGAATCGATATTGCAAAGTCGAACGTGTGTGTCCACACTAAGGACACACTAAGGACAGTAATTCGACTTTGTGAGTCCACACTAACGGGCGAGCGTCGATATTGGAAGCGGTGCACTGTGGGCAGCTATCCCACAGTTCCCGCAGTCCCCGCTGCCCATCGGAATTCTGGGTCGAGCCGCCAATGCCTTCTGGGTAAAAAAAATTTGTCGTCATCCGTCCGTCACTAACGCCCTCCCTCCCTCCATGAAAGCGCCGGCGGGAAATCAGTTCGCGCACTTTTCTGGTCAGTGACAGCGCGGACGCCACAGCACTGCGATCATGGATCACGCTGCGACCATCGCTGCACTTGTGGCCGTTCTCAACACCTCGCAGCTTATCATACACCTTTCCCTGAGGCAGATGAAGAGTAATCAGGCGAGGAGGCTACGACACCGCCGTGATGGCCTGAAGTTGGAGAGCAGCACAGAGCTGTCAGAAACCACGAGCCCCAGCGCCCAGGACATCACGGTGGCAATGGGTCATGTGGATATCGTGGAACGGCGATTCTGGGCCCGGGAAACAAGCACGGACTGGTGGGACCGTATAGTGCTTCAGGTCTGGGATGAATCCCAGTGGCTGCGAAACTTTCGCATGCGGAAGGGGACTTTCCTCGAACTTTGTGAATTGCTGTCCCCTGCCCTGAAGCGCCAGAATACCAGGATGAGAGCAGCCCTCACAGTTGAGAAGCGAGTGGCCATAGCCCTCTGGAAGCTTGCAACGCCGGACAGCTACCGGTCAGTTGCGAACCACTTTGGCGTGGGCAAATCTACCGTGGGGGTTGTTGTCATGCAAGTAGCCAAGGCAATCGTGAAGGTACTGCTCCCAAAGGTAGTGACCCTGGGAAACGCGCAGGTCATCATAGATGGCTTTGCCGCGATGGGATTCCCAAACTGCGGTGGGGCTATCGATGGGACTCACATCCCTATCCTGGGACCGGACCACCAGGCCAGCCAGTACATCAACCGAAAGGGCTACTTTTCAATGGTGCTGCAAGCACTGGTGGACCATCGGGGACGGTTTACAAACATCTACGTCGGATGGCCGGGCAAGGTTCATGACGCTCGCGTGTTCAGGAACTCTGGTCTGTTTAGACGGCTGCAGGAAGGTATTTACTTCCCGGACCACAAGATAACTGTTGGGGATGTGGAGATGCCTACAGTGATCCTCGGGGACCCAGCCTACCCGCTAATGCCCTGGCTCATGAAGCCCTATACTGGCGCCCTGGACACAGAAAAAGAACTGTTCAACTACCGTCTCAGCAAGTGCAGAATGGTGGTGGAGTGTGCTTTTGGCCGTCTCAAAGGGAGATGGAGAAGCTTACTCACTCGCTGTGATCTCAGTGAAACCAATATCCCCATCGTTATTGCAGCTTGCTGTGTGCTCCACAATCTGTGTGAGAGCAAGGGGGAGACCTTTATGGCGGGGTGGGAGCTAGAGGCAAATAGCCTGGCTGCTGATTACGTCCAGCCAGACAGCCGGGCCATTAGAAGATCCCAGCGGGACGCCCTGTGCATCCGGGAGGCTTTGAAAGCTAGGTTCCTGAGTGAGCAGGGCAACCAGTGACTTTTCAGTTTGTGGACAGAAAAGCTGAACCTGCCCCCGTTTCTTTACCCAGTTCATTTTCACTATCCTCTCCAGTTACATACCCCCTTCACCCCCTTCCCCTTCCCAAAAAATAAAATCATTTAGATTTTGTTAATGAACACCGTTGTCTGTATTGCTGTTTTCGCGGGAATATTTTAAACCTGGGACGCAGACTGTGGCGGGGGGCGGGTTTAGGGTTGTGATGCAAATGATGCTTCTAAACTCCCGGAATGACAGGCTCCGCACTGGTGGACTGGTTATTTCAATGGAGCCTGCCAGCACTCCTGGGGGGGACTGTGTGTATGTGTCGGCTATGTGACTTTCTGGCAGGGGGGGTAGGGTTACATATCCCCTGCTGCGTGGATCTGTGAGCCAGGATAAGGACCGCTGCATAAGATCTGTAACTGCCCTCCCCCGCCACAAAGTCACAGAGCAACCCCCCCCCCCAGAACATGAAAAACACCTCCCAGACTGACCAGGGTAACCAGTGACTGCACTGTGTATGTGTCCTGATGCTGGACCTGACACCGCCTCTGTACCCTGCTAAAGGTCACTGTCCTGTCCAATTACCAAGCCCCTTCCCCCCCCCTCCAGACAGACTCTCCCTCAAAAGAACCTGACTGAAACAGTAATGGAGAGAAACAAACATTTTATTGTGAACCAGACATGAAACGTGGGGTGTGAAACTTGGACGGGGGCTTGTGTGAGGTGGGTAGGAAAGGGCTTATGAAATTTTGGGGAATGTCAGCCTTCTAGTGCTAGAGCAGTCTGCAGGGGTTGACTGAAAGTTTTAACGGCCCTTGCCGCCCCTCCTTCTTTGGACTTTGGGTGAGGGTGGTGTGGGACTTGGTGGCGGGTGAGGGCGGTTACAGATAGACTGCAGCGGGGCTCTGTCCTCCTGCCTCCGGTCTTGCAGAACATCCACAAGGCGCCGGAGCGTGTCCGTTTGCTCCCTCATTAGTCCAAGCAGCTTTTCAGTAGCCTGTTGGTCCTCCTGACGCCACCTCTCCTCCCGTTCCATGACTGCTCGGTGCATTTGTGACAAGTTCTCCCTCCACTGTGTCTGCTGGGCTGCCTGGGCTCGGGAGCAGTCCATTAGTTCTGAGAACATGTCTTCACGCGTCTTCTTCTTCCTCCGCCTAATCTGCGCTAGCCTCTGGGAGTGTGCTGACAGGCTGGGTTGGGAGACAGTCGCAGATGTGTCTGTGTGAATTGTAAAAAGGGAGTGAATTCCTGAGACAGATAAATGAAATTGTATACAAAGAACCTAGTCTTTCTCTGTGAACAAGACCATGCACTGAACCTCTCACATGCGCACTCAGGACAAGGTCGAATTTTCGGCCGTCGCCTTCAGTGCCTGTGGACTTGCGGAGGTCTTGGAGTGTTCAGAGAACTGTGGCTGGAGACCTGAACTTCTGGAGCGGGCAATAATGGTAAGCCGCAGACTTGTGGCTGCTTAAAACTCCAGCAGTAGCACTGGCCTCCTTTCACATTGAAAGCAATGCCAGTCTCTGCTGCCAGCAATCAGGACAGCATCAACTCTGCCCCTGTCCCACCCCCTCGCGGCTGTCCCAGGGAAAGATCCCTGTATGCTGCCCCTCTCCCTCCACCGCGTGGCTGTAAAGCAGTCCCAATACTAACAGTCCCCTCCCTAATTCAAAGCAGGGCGTCATGAGCGACATCACCCTCCTGAGGATCCCGGACACCCAGAGAGAACGCATGCTGCGGGAAAGCATGCAGAAACCGGGGCCGTATGCCGCCATGCTATGTCGTGCGATGATCCCGGAGTACTTGATTGTGGCGTGGAGGGGACATGTCTGCTACCACGGAGGGCCCACTAAGATCGCCCTACCTCGGAACCTGATCAACAGGCTTGAGCTCTACCTCCACGAGACCTACGAGGAGTTCTCCTACGAGGATTTCTCGTCGATCCCCGGCCCCATTGACCGGATTTTCGCGTAGGTGCACTGGGACTTTGGAGTGGAGCGTCTTGGGCCTGGGAATCATGTAGTAACGGACATTGTGAAAATTTTTTAAAACACTTGGGACTAAATTGAGAAGAGCCTAAGACAGAGAAATCATGAAAACCCATTTGTTACCTTTGTAAATATTCCTGTTTTGTACCTGATTATTTTTTTACTAGTTTACAGAACTTTTATAAATGTACATTGTTAATAGTATAAATATTACCGTTCTGTTTTAAATAAATGTTTACATGTTTACAGCACTTACTGCTTGATCCTTCCCCTGATTCTGTGTCCGGGGTAAGGGATGGGGACGGTTGGTACGGGATCTCGGTAAGGGTGATGAAGAGCTCCTGGCTGTCGGGGAAATCAGCGGTGCCAGCGCTGTCGACTGCCTCGTCCTCCTCATCTCCTTCTTCATCTTCCCCGTCCGCTGTCATGTCCGACGAGGAACCGGCCGCGGACATGATCCCATCCTCGGAGTCCACGGTCAGGGGTGGGGTAGTGGTGGCGGCCGCTCCCAGGATGGAATGCAGTGCCTCGTAGAAACGGGATGTGTGGGGCTGTGATCCGGATCGTCCGTTAGCCTCTTTGGTTTTTTGGTAGCCTTGTCTCAGCTCCTTGATTTTCACGCGGCACTGCGTTGCATCCCGGCTGTAGCCTCTCTCTGCCATGGCTTTGGAGATCTTCTCGTAGATCTTAGCATTCCTTCTTTTGGAGCGCAGCTCTGAAAGCACGGACTCATCGCCCCACACTGCGATGAGATCCAAGACTTCCCGATCAGTCCATGCTGGGGCCCTCTTTCTATTAGATTGCACGGCCATCTCTGCTGGAGAGCTCTGCATAGTTGCCACTGCTGCTGAGCTCCCCTCGATGTCCAAAGAGGAACTGAGATTCAAACTGCCCAGACAGGAAAATGAAAATGAATTCAAATTTTCCCGGGGGTGTGGCTGGTCAGAGCATCCGAGCTCGGACTGCTGTCCAGAGCGTCAACAGAGTGGTGCACTGTGGGATAGCTCCCGGAGCTATTACCGTCGATTTCCATCCACACCTAGCCTAATTCGATATGGCCATGTCGAATTTAGCGCTACTCCTCTCGTTGGGGAGGATTACAGAAATCGATTTAAAGAGAGCTTTATGTCGAACTAAATGGCTTCCTGGTGTGGACGGGTGCAGGGTTAATTCGATATAACGGCGCTAAAGTCGACATAAAAGCCTAGTGTAGACCAGGCCTAAGTCTCCAAAGAAAATAACCAAAGGGAACATGATGAAGCAACTAAAAGAAAACTAATATAGCAAAATCCAAGCACAGCATAGAAGGCAGCAAAAAATTCAAGCAGTGATTTTAGAAAGAAAGAAGCAAACACATCTTCACCAAAAGCCAGTTAGAGACCTCAGCCATTCTGGAGCCTGAGTTCATGAGACACTCACTGTGCAACATCTGAGCAAGGAAGACACAGACTTTTTGTGGTTAAACTGGTTTCATTCAGGATTTGTTAGACCTAGAATCATTTTGCAATCCCACATATGTAGATTTTGTTCAGAATAGTTAATTTTTGACTCACTCACAAGTTTCCCTCTTGAGATACCTTCCTCTTTCTGGTAACTATAAATCATGGAGCTTAAATGAAGGTCGTGCACACATTCTTCATATTTCAATATGATTCAGTTGCATAAGAAAAAATGATATGGGCTACTTGGTTTGAGGTTTGCAAAATCATCAATTCACTTCTGGACTGACTTTAACATGTCTCTATGGGACATTTTTCCCTTCAGAAGCCCTCCCTGTCCTCATTAGTTCCTGACTGCTTTCAGCCAGGCTCAGAATTCATGAAAAATATAACCATTACACAGCAAATTACAGACACCAACTTTCTTTCTCTCCCAGATAAACACACCATACCATAGACTAAAAGCCCAATGGAAGTCTCCCATGGAAGGCTGCAAAACTTCAATTGAACTCTGCAGGAGCAGACCCGAAAGAAGTCTTATCTTTCTTAATAAGGGCAAAAGCATGCAAGTTTTCTGCCGTAAAGCATGACAAGCTCTCTCTCTATATATATATATCACAGTTTAGACTATGTCTACATTGCAATAAAAAACCCGTGGGGTGAGTCTCAGAGCCCAGGTCAACTGATTCGGCTTGCAGGGCTCAGGCTGTGAGCCTAAAAATAGCAGTGTAGACATTCAGGGCTCAGAGACCCTCCCCCCTCATGGAATTTCAGAGCCCCGCAGCTCAAGCCCAAGACAGTGACCCAGGCTCTGAGACTCGCTGCCGCTGGTCTTTTATTGAAGTGTAAACACACCCTTAGACTTAGTGTTAGTTGTGCATGTTTAGAGCCACTAGTTCAGGATGGC
The DNA here is from genome assembly GCF_002925995.2 of Terrapene triunguis. NCBI lineage: Eukaryota > Metazoa > Chordata > Testudines > Emydidae > Terrapene > Terrapene triunguis. Next base: position 3,495,128 of record NW_020664471.1, on the reverse strand, counting down.
TGCTAGGGCACGTATAGCATGGAGGAAAGAGTCTGGGTAAACAGGAAATAAAAACAGTCTTGTATTCCCCGGACCCTGGGGTTTTGTGTCTCTGTAATCGCTACATGGTGTCAGAACAGGATTGAATAAAGACCCAACAGATCACAGAACACCCCTGCAAAAAGAGAAAAGGGGAAAGGAAAACATACAAGCAAGTCCTCCAGTTCAGTCAGAACAACCTAAAAGCTGCACAGAGTCAGAAGCAAAACAAGAGGAAGAGAGGCCTAAAAACACAGAGGGCCCAGAGAAATAAAATAACAAACCTTAGCAACTCTTTGTGAACTGCATTTAAAAAAAAAATCAAAAGCTATGCTGTGCCAGAGAGGGATAGGCCCATGCTGTGTTGGTGGCACAGTCTCGCCTATTCCCCAGCGTAAAGGTAGAGTGCACACACATCAGGATGCTCATCCCATTGGGGTCATGACAATCTAACCTTTTTCTTACTTTCTTGCCCTTATTGGTTGCAGAGAAAACCTAAAAACTGTTGGCAGCAAATACTGCCTGAAGCTGAAGACAGCCTGAAACAATAGCACTAAAAATGTGAACTGCCTATTCCTCTCAGTCGAGGGCCCTGTGATCCCAGAGCCACAGAACAAAGCTTTTTTTCTGATATTTCATGGTATTCTGCATTTTTGTCATGGAATTCACCATTCTGCTGCAGCCAAGCACCCAATATTTTATTTTCTGTCTCCCTGTCCCTGCTGTGTGCCTTCTGCCTAAGTTTTATTACTAGAACGAGTTGGAAGGATTTACACATGAGGGGTGTCCTGTTTTGCTGTCCACTGACAGAATATATAGGAAGGGAAAAATTAATTCAAAGGCATTAAAGTGTGGAAATGCACATCTGAAGCACCCAAACAACCTTAACGCTGCCCTGTACTGACACCATGAAGGGAAAAAATGAAAAAAAATCTAATGTGTCTTTAAAAAATAGTGTTATATGATCAAGGACTACTAACATGAATATGCACTAACAATAATTGTCACTGCAGGGAAGAGTTAAGGTTTTTTGGGTGCCTTAACCTGTTCATTTATTATACCTTAAGATCTTTGGATTCCTATTAAGTTTAGACTCAACTCTGAAATTCCTGTTTTTGTAATTCTTGTTTAGGCGACAATTACAAAACTCTTAATGCTTTTACCCTTAATTTACTGACACATTCATTCCACATTCATTCCAGCTTAACATTGTGTTTATTTGGGAATACTCTAGAATTTGCTGGTTTTCTCTGTGGGTACCAAACTTTGCCTTATACAAAATACAAAGTGAGTCAGTTCACGCCCAGATGAAAAATTATATCAGACCAGTAGGGTACGTTTATTTGGTAATTACCACGTGAACACAACTGGCTACTCTTTCATTACATTTTGGACCCACTTGACAGCCTAGAAAACAATGTAAAATCATGACTTTCCAATTAAAGCATAATAAGAAATGATTGGTACACAGAATGGATATGTGGCTTGCACCTTATAATATGCCATTTTTGTACTGTAAAAACAGGGCAGAATGCTTTACACAATAATACTGTATCTATAATCATGCTAGAAATCAAGACCCTAGCTGTCAGTGCTACCATCATGGTCCATACTATAAAATCCTGCTACCAGGGGCAGACATTGATTGGCAGGAGTTGTCTGACTAACCCTCTACTTCCTTGTTCCACATTCCACTGAAAACTGCCATCAGGAGTGCAAGTACGGCAGTACCCTCCGGTACCCCGTACCTGCAAGAGATTTCTACCCGGTACGGGGTACCGGAAAGATGTGGGGGCCACCAGATAGCCCTATGCCAGCAGCTCTGCCCCCCCATAAACCTCCCCTACCAGAACCTGCCCCTCCCCCCAGCTCCTCCTGCCCGCAGCACCTCCCCCTCCCTCTCAGCACCTACTGCCTATGCAAATCAGATGTTTCACGGCATCAGGAGGCACTGGGGAGGAGGGGAGAGGAGCGAGGGCACAGCACACTCGGGGGAGGGGGAGGAACTGGGTGGGGAAGAGGTAGGGCAAGGGCAGGAAGAGGCAGGGTGGGGGCAGAGCGGGGGTGGGAAGAAGCGGGGCGGGGTGAGGTCTTGGGGGAAGGGGTGGAGTGGGGGCAAGGCCTGGGCAGAGCTGGGGGGAGCACCCCCCGGCAGATTAGAAAGTCAGCGCCTATGTCACAGGCCCCCCCCCCCCCCCCCCCCCCCCGGGACAGCCCTGACAATAGCTTCTCTGTGCAATTTGAGGTGTTGCATTTGTTCTCTAAAGCACTATATGGCTTGGGTCCTGGCTAGAACTGGTGGAATAATGCAAGAAATTATTTGAAAATATTTTTGCAGTTAACATGGTGAGATCAGTCTGCTGTTATTCGTGAGGTGACATTACCAGTTGTTCTCAAGTGTTTGGACAAGCATCAAACGCCAACCAAATTTGTGAACTTTGCTCATATATCCCAAACATATCATAATTTTTGCACCAATGGTTTTTGTCTGAAAATTCATAATGGACAGTGTTTTATTTGTTACTCAACATCCATCCTTTTTTATTCTCCTTATTAAGAAGTTTCAGTTAGGGAGCAGAAACAATATGATGGCCAAAATTTTCAAAAATTATGTTGGAAGTTAAACTCCAATATCCATATTGAGGCAGCTAAATGAATGGTCTGACTTTCAGATGTTAAAACAATGACCAACTCTTAGCCTCAAGAGAAGAGATTGACCTCAGCTGACCTTTAACATAAGGCTTCCCCCCGCCCCGCATTTTTCCTCCAGCTCCTCTTTGTTCCAGCAGGGAACACAAAATTTGCAACATCACAGTCATTCCCATGGCAACTGATTGTGAAATAATTAACAGAAGATTTTGATCACTATCCTCAGACTTCAGCTGGAAAAGAAACTAGGTTGTGACCTGAGGGAGAAATATATGATTCAGAAATAAATAACAGCAACAAGGGAATGCAGAACCACGGTGTTGTATTAAATTGCTTTGGGGATAAACTGGACCAAAGCCATGCTGTTTATATATAGCATTAGATCTGGAGCCCAGCTTCCCCAAGGTTGCTAGTGTTTGAATTCAATGTTCCCATTCAGACGATTATTAAGTGCCCTGCACTGTGACATTCAAACCCTGATAGGGAATGGATCTAAACTCCCCAAACTTTGGATATGTGTTACATTCAAAGTTCTGGTTCTACCCAACACAGAGACAGGTCCAAGCCATGATGTTCTGATCCAGCCCTAGATCTGAATGCTCCCAAAGTTCAGAGAAGTTGGATCCAGTTAATTTGGCTCACCTCATCTGAGGAAATGTTCTTTCAGTTGAAGTTCCCTCCAGCTGAAAGTTCTTCTTTTGATGGAATGTGGGACTGTTTATTCTTATGCTTTCACTCTATTGAATGTTTTCATTTGCACCGATAATCACATCAGTTTACTGCCCAGAGTTTATCTCTCTGTGAGAGATAAAGCCGCATCACTGCTAGAATATGCTACTGCTGATGGGAATGTGCTTTTAACTAAACATCTTTAAAACATTTTAAGAACAAAATACATTACTTGTCCCACTTGAAATTTTCTCCCCTTAATTGTGCAAAAGTTACTCAAATATATTTGTTTCAAAAATAAGTCATAACCAAGCTGCGGGTTGCAATGCCCATTGTTAATTTAAGGAAATTACATGAGACAGAGGCAGCAAAGATGTACTCAGATAAGCTGAAAATTATTCAGATAGTGAACATCTGAACCAGTTAGTTGTACACTTATATCTCAAATTCAGGTTAAGAGTACAATCTGTGGGAAAACCCCCAAAGCAATCTTTGATCATAAAAAATTTGGTATACCATATTCTTGGAATAAGCATAATTCCTCTGATTTAGATCTTCTTGGACCTTGTGTATAGTAGCTAATCTTCTTCGGTTTGCTATATAAACACAGTTGTGCATACCAGGTTAAGTGTATCTAGAAGGCATTCCTACATCCTGCTGCTATGGACATTTTGACTAACCCATTACTGCTGCCTGATTTGTGTACATGAACTCATTCAATGCTTTATTACATTAGTTTTATTAGATGAGAAGATGGGTTCCTTTATGAACAGGGTGCCATGGAAGCAGAACAGGTTCTCATAGCTTTTTGTTCAAATAGAGCTGATATACATTTGAGAATTGCTGCCTGCAGTGCACAGTTAGGTGCATAGTGCAGATGTGTAAAACTAGCAGTTTCAGTCCACAGGGATTCATGAAAATAATTCCTTAAGGCTTTATCCTTGTGCATTCATACCCATGGATTTCAGGTCTGAATGAACACAAATGCAGTGAAAGTGAAACACAACTAAAATCTCCAAATTTGGGGAATCCCACAAAATTGCGGTGTCCCATTTGGCACCCACTCAAAAGTATAAATTAGCCCAGATTTGCTTGCAAGTCTTATTGAAAGGTTCACACACCTTTCAAATGAGCTTGGCCCAAAGTTTCACCCAACACTGATATTGCTACAGTAGTTTAGCATGGCTAAAGGACCAGATTTTCAAGAGAGCTGAGTTCCCATTTTGGACACTTTAAGGAAGTGGCTACATTTCCAAAAGTGCCTGGTACCCAGCAGCTCCCACTGAGAGGGGCCGTTGAGAGCAATATAAAATTGCTGAGAGCTGTTCATTTATGAAAATTCAATCACTTATTTAGGTGCCTGAATGAGAGCTGCTGGTTTCTGAGTTCTTTTGAAAATCTGGGCTATGGCGTATAAAATATGGCCTCCAAAAATTCCCCTAAAGCAGCAGACAATATAAAAAAGTCATAGGACTACTGATGTGCAGCACAGTCAGTAGAAGTAGGACTTTTCTAAAATATTGAATGGGAAGAGAAAATGTTTCAGACAAATACATTCTAATCTCATCAAGTTATTAAAATTAAGTGCAACTCCCTCTGCCCTTGTTACTGCATTGTTAATATTGAGATCTCACACAAGAAACTTAACACATTCTTCCCAGTGCACCACTTTGGTCACACACCAGGAACACAGTATTATAGGCCCAGAAGTCAACTGTCCCAGTGCAACAGCTGCCTTTGGTGGGTTTGAAGCTACAATCATCCATGATAAAGTTTCAGAAGTAGGAGCCTTCTCCAAGGATGGTGGCATGTTTCTCAACCTTTTCATACTGGTGATCCCTTCTTCGAAGTCAAAACTTTTCATGACTTCCTTACATTTCTTGTAAATGTAACAGTAAAACATGTATCAGTGATAACAATGTTAAGCCTATACAATTTATGTCTGTGTATGTTTCAAGAAGCTGACAGAGAATACTTGACCTTCAAGGGTATGGGGGTGCAGGAGCGAGACTTTCTTTGCTTCGGATTGTAATACAGTTTTCAACACATTGCAGCGCCCCTAATTGCCTTTTCATGAACCCCCTGGGAGGATCACATCCTACCAGTTGAGAAACACTGGTCTTGTAGTTAAGACACTGGACTGAAACTCAGAGATCTGGGTTCCATTCCTGGCTCTGCCATAGACTTCTTGTGTGACCTTGGGTAAGTGACAATCCCTATGGGTGAAATCTTGGATCTATGGAAGACAATGGAAGTTTTGTCAGGATGTCATCACCTATGTGCCTCAGATCCTCCTCTTCATAAAGGGGATTATAAATTGCTTCCCTAATTCACAGGGGTGTTGGGAGGATAAATCTATAAATAAATGGGAGCCACTCAGATCCTACAGTGATGAGGCCATATAAATAGCATTACCATATTCACCTCTTCAAATTTTATTGAACCAAAGAAACATCTGCTTTACTTGGGTTTTTTTGGTTGGTTTGTTGTTGTTGTTGTGTTTTGTTTTGTTTACTATTCATCAGTAACTTAATGTCCTGGCATTTTTGGTCAGTCATTTTCCAGTCAAGAAAGAAACAGATATCAAGAGAGGCTCTGCCAGGTTAAAAAATCATATATATATATACACGGATTTCTCTTTCTGGCTAAATCCTCTTGCAAAGACAGCAAGTAACAAGCGGGATGGATAGCAGCTGGAACAGCAGTGTTGAATGCAATGTGTGGCTGTACATATTTGGTACATATTTATTTCATTTTCTATTTGTTTAATGCTCAGCAGGAAGTAGAAATTCTCTGGGGGATGGAATCATCCATGGCTGAAGACAAAGAGAAAGAAGAACATTAAAAATCATCTTCTTTATGAGCCTGCCTCCCACTGACTTCAACTGGAGCTAAGCTGGCCCTAATAGAGACGGGTGAACCTTAAAAGGCTCAGAGTTCAGGTTCAGTTCATATAAACATCCAAAAGTTCATAGGCTTATCCAAACTATCTGATCCTCTAGAGCCCAAAATTGGGCTGGAAATCTCCAGAACAGCCTTTCTTGAGGGATTTCCTGCACTTCCACTTTTGGACAAAAATCAGAAGTGGGGGGGGGGGAAACAAGATGTATTAAAATATTTCAGAATCACAACCTAGGTTCATTTCAAATTATGCTCCAAAACTAGGCCAATGCCTGAGTGCTTTTTCTATCCAAACTATTTTGGTCATCTCTTCTTTATAACAGCTTCTGAGCTGGAATCAGAGCACATATACTTAATCGCCTGGGGTTCCCCACCCTCTCTCCCCGACTCTTTTCACTGTTGGATTCTTACCCTTTTTCACAAGCAGCATTTTGTGGTTAGAATCAAGAACAGGTGGTACAAGAAAGCTCTCTGCCTCCACACACACTACATATCTAACTGGAATATTCAGGTGTTGGTAACCTTGCAGTACACGTCTCTCTATCTAAAATATGTATTAAAGAGGAGGCAAGGAGGGAAAAGTGAGTACGGTGTAACAATTGACAACATGTTGACATTCATAACAGAAACATTTCTCTTCAGTATGGTAGATGTTGGTTTGGCTCTTGGACACGGATACAGGAACTATGGCAGCAGCAACGTTATCAGCAACAACATGACCCTCGACTAAGATTTCATTGGCTTTCCCAAACCAGGTGATCACAAGAGTCTCATCTGCAGCATTAACTGTGATCATTCTTTTTCTCTATTTTTAATGATGTTTGAGATTGAGATGGATCTTTGTTCCAGTATAGATAAAGAATAGGTTGCAGGCACCTTTCTTCATCCATAGAAGTATTTAGTCAGAAAGACATAGGGCCAGTTTCATCCTGCTGCAGCTCCATGGACGCTATACCTGAAGCCAACTACCAGGCAACTTTCCAAAAACAAATATCTCCCTTTCAGTTATTTGGTACTGTGCAGATACAATAGTAGTACCATATGTGTGAGGCTTAAGTGACGATTTTCAGTGTCAGATCAGGGATATATAGACTCCTTCTCTTCCCCTGCTGCCAACTAGAAAAAAACACTTCGAGTTCTATTGTGCCACTGCAACTTTCTAATTAAATAGGCGCCAGAAAGGACCAGTTACTCTATGGCAAGACCTCACATTCTGTCCACACTTTTCCTGAAAACTGGCTACACCCTTCTTGGTGTTTAAGCTCCTAAAGGCACTAGCGCCTCTTAAATGGTGGTAATCATAAGTGAGTAAAGCTTTCTGATTTCTTTGATGATTCTCAGCTATAGTAACTACTGAAGAAAGAACCTTATAAAAGCTCTGTTTCCATGCTCCATCCATGGTTTTCCACTTCCCTCTCCTTCTCTCACCAGTGCAGTCTGGTCTCAGACTTGCCTCCCATCGTAAGTTGGCTCAAACCCTTGAAGCAGTTTGAATTTTCCAGTGACCCTACATAATGCATTTTACAGCAGAGTTTTTACTCTTTTGCCCCTCCCCTTCACTGGAAGCCCAAAGTGTATGATTTCAGACTCATCATGAAGTCTTACGGTCAAGTGGCGGCTGAAACTTGTGTCTCTGGTAAACAGTTTGCTGCCGTCTTGCAGAGAAGCTCATCCTGTGAGATCTACTCAGCCACTGATGAGAAGAGGGCTTACTCATGAAACCAGCAGGGGTTCCAATGGAAGCTCTATGCCTAAATCCTCTGTGCATTGGTAACCAAGGGCATACATTTGCATGCGCATATATAGCTCTCTGAATCTTCTTACCATATGGTGCATCAATCCCTTCGGAGGCTACGGACAGGTTTTCTTTTTAATGAAACTAAGTACTATTGGCCACATTCAGGCACAGCGGCAGTTTACCCAAAACAGATATATCCTTGACACTGCATTCATGTGAGCCTAAATCAAGACTGCCCATGGCTCCACACACAGTCCTCTATATAGACCCTTCCTGCCAGAACACAGCCCCTACACATCCAGCAAGCTGAAAATTCCCTTCTGCAGCAGTCCCTGCCCCATGTGAACTCCATAAATCCTGGTGAAGCCAGAACCAGAGACATGGCTCCCTTCATCCCCGTAAGCCTAGCCCTAGTGTTCTTTAAATGCCCCAATAGGACCTCATAGTGATGAGGTCCACAAGGCTCCAAAGAAGCAATAACTCTTTAATTTATTTGTATAAAACTTGGAGCAGCAGCCTACCTGTAATGTTTTTGTCAAGCCCTGGTAAAAGACCAACGCTGATTTTATACCCTGGGCTTGGATTCTGTCAAATATCTAATAAAAAAAATGTAAGAAAAATAAGAAGTAGCCGATCCAAGAACTAGCAGTGCCTGTACTCAGGGATTCAATCATTCCCCTGCCCCCCCTTCATCCCACTCCTCCTCTTCCTCTGCCCCGCTCTCTCACTTACTTGGAAGATGTTATTGTTTAATATGGCACATTCCCAAGCTGCTAGACCAGGACACTAAAATTATTCACTGACTTTACTGTACTCTTCTACCAGTCAGTCATTTTTTAAGCTTTCAGCCCCCCTGTTCCCCACCACTCCCCAATGAAATTCTCTCTGAGGTTTCTCCCCCCCCCCCCCCCCCCCCTCCCCCCCCGCCCCCCCCCGACCCCCCCCCCCCCCCCCCCTTTATTAGGCAGGATCTGGAAAAAAGAAATCAAGGCCAAGCTCAACAAAACCACTGCTGCGCAGTAGCGGCCTTTTTTCACGCACAGATGGTCAGCCAGAAGAATGAGAGCTTTATAAGACAGACATCATGCTGATCCTTGGAATCCCGTTCTCCCGGACCTCGTCAGCAGTTTTTCATCACCAAAGTGGATAATAAGTCTGTCAGGCACCTCGTACAGATCAAACAGGTATTAATAAAAACAGTTTTAAAAGGAAAATACCATAGTGACTGAATTCACAAGAAACTGAGAATCTTAATGCAAGAGTTAAAAAATTTGTGTTATGGTTACGCATGACCAATATGTCAACAGTGGTTTATGGCAGGTTGCTAATAAGTAGGGAATGCACTGGTGTGTATGTACAGGGTTTGCACTTTAATGGCAACATGTTCAGTAGCCAAAGTCTATGTACAGTTGTGTATTTACATGCATTAACAAATTGTGTTTCCATATGACCATTGAGGTGTTTAACTGTACATGGTCACGTGCAATTGCACAATTTGCATGTGCAATGGCAGTATTCTCATTTGCAAGTATATGATCGATAGATACAAAACAACACTGTATAACTTTAATTTTTTTTTTTTACCCAAAACAGAGCTTTGATAACAGATTTTTTTCCCCAAAAGAGCAAAAAGCTGAAGCCCCAGTCTCCTCTATGGTAGCTATACAAAGCAGGGTTTGTAAGTGTCAATAAAAGCATGCAAAGATCATATAAGAAGACATGTATAACACTAGTGTTTGCCAGCCCAAGAATATAAGCAAGCATTTATGGCATGGCATAATATTTTTGGATACTATAATTTTTCTGCAGCCCTGACAAAAGAAGTGATGCAAAAGAGAACTGCCAAATTCAATTTGAACTAACAGTGTTCTTTGGCACATTCAACTCTCTGCTTCTGCCACAAATGGAAATCTTTAGTGCTTTTGTGATTTAATTATTTTAAAATCTAAATAGAAGGAAATAATATGCATATTTTCACCTCCCACAGATAAGGAAGATTTTAAAAGGCAGCATTTTTTCTATCGTTAATGCTTCTGCTCATTAAAACATGTCCTAGGACAGTGTAATTGAGGACTTTTGAGATTTACTTAAAGAAAAATTTGTCCCTTAAAGAAAATTTGTCCCTGCCAGTGCCGCCCATGCCCCGTTTGAGGGGTAAACCAGTCTTAGGACCCTTCCAACGGTCCCCATCAGTGCGGCAGCGCTCCTCACCCAGGGGGTGTCCAGTCAACACTCACCTGAGCAGCGTCACCAGTCCCTGGATGTGGGTCGGCTTGCCTGCCGGAGTCCCCGACATCGGTCCACGGACTCCAGGCAGCGTTCCTTGAGCTTGCGGCAGCGATCGCCAGTGGGCTGGCACAGACCTACAGAGATACAGACCCAGTCCTCAGAGCCCCAGTGCTGGGAGCACCTGAGCGCTCTCCCAGCGCACAGCACCACTCCGGAGGGTCGAGATGCCAATCCCCGGAGCCCCGTCACTGGTCGCTAGACCGTCAGTACAGTTCACTACGAGCATGTTGACGGTCTCTGACACATCAGTCTTCTCGCTCCCATTTCTGCTCCCGATCGATAGAGCGGCACTGCTCTCTAAGCGTAAGGCGTCGATCGCTGGGGTACCATTGCAGATCTGCTGAACACCACCACCAGTCGCTAGGATCGTGGCACCGTGAGCCATCGCCCTCCTACAGAACCTCTGAAGAGGTTCAGGGCTAGAGCCGACAGGATCCGGGTAGATAGGCAGCCTCAGCACTGTCCTGGTCCCCCAGACATGTATCCCCCTCCTCGGGCTCTGACAGCAAGGAGGAGATTCTGCCCATGGACCAGGGCCACGCATCAGGGGCATCGGCATTTCCCGCTGGGCCACCAGTGGCAGCATGGCCACAGGGCCAGTGGCCTGCCCCCTGGCAACTCTGGAACCCCTGGGGGTTTCCCCAACCATCACAAGGCCATAGGTCGGCCTCAGAGACATCCGACAGTCGGCGACAGTCTCCCGCCCGTCCTTGGACTCGACCATGGAGTCAGAGCGGGCTCCCCAGGTTCAACCAGCCTCAGTTCAGGCTCCAGTGGCAGAAGTGGCGGAGCTGGCAGATACCGCCCATACCTGCCTCCTTCTCATCTTCACCTGATGAGGCGAGAGTGGGAGCCTCTCACCCAGTTCTCCAGGACGATGCCAAAGCTCACCAGGAGCTCTTAAAGAGGTTGCTTCCAACATGTGGCTGGAAGCTGAGGAGTTGGCAGAGCCCTTGGACTCCTTGTTTGACGTACTCAGGATGGCATCCCCCGCCAGGGTGACATTGCCGGTAAGGAGGGGGTGGCAAAAATCACTAAGGCCCTGTGGCAGACACCTTCCTCACTGCCCCCCCATCTCCAAGTGGGCAGAGTGGAAATACTACATCCCCGCCAAAGGATACAAGTCTCTTTACACCCACCCTGCCCCTGGTTTTGTTGGCAGCCAATGAGCGCAACAGACAGGGCCAACCGGGATCGATGCCCAAGAACAAGAGAGGCAAAGAGAGCCTCCAGCTGAGAGTGGCCAACCACCAGGCTTTGCTTGGCCGCTATGATTTTAATATCTGGCAGTGCATGGCCAAGTTCTCGGATGCACTGCCAGAGGAACCCAGGAAGGAATTCCTGGCGATCCTGGATGAGGGCAGGGCAGTAGCCAGGGTAGCCCACCAAGAAGCCTCAGATGCGGCAGACTCTGCAGCCCAAACCATGGCCTCGGCGATTTCAATGAGGTGGGCATCCTGGTTGCAGTCGTCGGGCCTTTCGACGGAGGTTCAACAGTCCATCCAGGACCTCACGCTCGATGGTCTGGCACTAGTTTTCAGAACAGACAGACAGCAAATTGCATGGCCTGAAAGACTCCAGGGCTATCTTGCGCACCGTGGGCCTGTACACACCAAGGCCAGCAAGGAAGTGGCTTAAGCTGCAACAGACCCATAGGTTCGGGAGCCAACCTCAGTCAGAGCCCATCCGTAGAAAGGGCAAGGGATATAAGCGCTGGCAAGGCCATCAGCCAGCATCCTCTACTCACTCAAGCTCTACCCATAACCAACTGGGTGGTAAGCAGGTATCTTGAGGGTGCACTCAAGGGCGACCTGATAGCCTGTGTCCTGGATCCTGCTCCCCCATTATTTTCCAACTGCCTGTCCCCCTTCCTCCCTGCCTGGGCCTCTATAACATCGGACTGGTAGGTCCTCAGCACAGTAGCAGAGGGATATACCTTCCAGTTTATTTCTATCCCCATCCCCCCTCCCTGTCTCTCTTCAGGGACCCTTCTCACGAGCATCTGCTCATTCAGGAGATACAAGGCTTCTCCAGGTGGCAGCCATGGAAGAAGTCCTGCTTCATTTAAGGGGCAAGGGGTTTTACTCCTGCTATTTTTTGATCCCAAAGGCCAAAGGGGGTCTATGTCCCACCTCAGCCTGCAGAACCTCATCAAGTATTTCAAGAAGTTGAAGTTTCGCATGTAAGTCTCCCTTACCTCAATCATTCCTTCCCTGGATCCAGGTGACTGGTACGCTGCCCTCGATCTGAAAGACACTTACTTTCACATGTCGATATTCCATGCTCACACATGGTTCCTACGGTTCATAGTTGGGAATGCCCACTACCAATTTGTAGTGCTCCCGTTTGGCCTGGCAACAGCGCCAAGAATGTTTACAAAATGCATGTCGGTGGCGGCGGCCTACATCAGGCGTCAAGGTATCCAGATTTTCCCGTACCTCAATGACCGGCTATCAAGGGCCGCTCCAGGGCCCAAGTCCAATGCAGCATCAAGATACTGCAAGCCACCCGTTGAGCTCTGGGCCTGCTGATAAATGAACAAAAGTAAACGTTAGTCCCGGTCCAACGGATAGAGTTTATCAGGGCAGTACTCGACTCTACCCAAGCCAGAGCATTCCTGCCAGAGGCCAGGTTCAGGGCAATGTCACATCTAATTGCCAGCGTTACCGCACAACCGCTCACCACAGCCTGGGTCTGTCTCAGACTATTAGGTCCTAAGGCAGCATGCACGTATGTTGTCCGCCATGCAAGGCTCAGACTGCATCCCTTCAAATGTGCTAGCGGCAGTCTACTCCCCGGCCAGACATCACCTGGACAAGGTCATCACGGTCCCTCCAAAGGTACTTACCTCTCTGCAGTGGTGGACCGATCCGAGGTTGGTGCTGGAAGGAGTGCCGTTCGAGAGTCCACAACCCACAATCGCTTTGATATAGGATGTGTCTAACCTCGGTTGCGGACTCAAGGAACATAGTCTCAAAAGGATCTCACATTACATATAAACAACAGGGAGCTCAGGGCCATCCATCTTGGTGTCTGCCTGCAGTATCTTCCCCAGCTGTCCGGTTGGGTGGTGCAGGTGCTGACAGACAACACGGCCTCGATGTTCTATGTCAACAGGCAGGAGGGGGCACGCTCGTCAGCTCTCTGCCAGAAGGCCCTCCGCCTGTGGGACTTTTACATTCAGCATGCGATCCACCTGAAAGCCTCACATATTTCCGGCATCCAGAACACACTGGTGGATCGCCTCGGTGGGTCCTTTTTCTCTCACCACGAGTGGTTACTCCACTCTGAGGTCATCAAGGTGCTCTTCCGGAAGTGGGGGGCTCCCTGCGTGGACTAATTCACCACCAGACGGAACAGAAAGAGTTGTCAGTTCTGCTCTCTCCAAGGCCTTGGCAGAGGCTCCCTTTCCAATGCCTTTCTCCTGTCATGATCAGGAGACCTGATGTACGCCTTCCTGCCAATTCCGCTCATCAGCAAAGTCCTCTCAAAAATCAAGAGGGACAAGGCACGAGTCATTATGATCGCCCCAGCAAGGCCTCGCCAGCACTGGTTCAGTGTGCTCATGGACCTGGCCGTGGCTGCACTGTGGCCACTGTCCAACCGCCCAGACCTACTCTCGCAGGATCACAGTCAGCTCCTGCACCCAAACCTTACCACTCTCCACCTCACGGCTTGGGTGTGCGTAGCTGAACCCGGAGGAACAGGCCTGCTCTAGTCAGGTACAGCAGATTCTCTTGAAAAGCAGAAAGTCCTCCACCAGAGCGACTTACCTGGCAAAGCGGAAGCGCTTCTCTTGCTGGGCATCGGAGTGCAACATCTCCCAGACCCAGTCATCTCTGCAGTCCATCCTGGGTTACCTGCTTCACTTAAAACACCAGGGCCTCACCTTCTCTTCAATCAAGGTGCACCTGGCAGCCGCATCAGCCTTCCACCCTCGCGTCCAGGGTAAATCAGTATTCTCACACTAAATGTCAATCCGGTTCCTAAAGGGCCTTGAGCGGCTCTTCCCACTGATCCAGGACCTGGTCCCTCAGTGGGACCCTTTGAGCCCATGGCTGCTTGCTCCCTTTCCCATTTGTCATGGAAGATTGCTCTCCTTGTAGTGATTACCTCAGCGAGGCATGTATCCGAGATTAAAGCCCTCACTTCGGAGCCTCTATATACGGTATTCTACAACGACAAGGTCCAGCTGTGGCCCCATCCGGCTTTCCTGCCTAAGGTGGTGTCACATTTCCATGTCAGCCAGGATATCTTCCTCCTGGTGTTCTGTCCAAAGCCTCACTCAACCAATGAGGAGAGGCGGCTGCACACTATAGATGGCCGGTGCACCCTGGCGTTTTACGTGGTGCGCACCAAGCCCTTCTGCAGGTCGACCTAGCTCTTTATCGTGACAGCTGACAGGATGAAGGGCCTTCCGGTGTCCTCTCAGAGGATTTCAAATTGGGTCACCACCTGCATACGTACTTGTTACAAGTTGGCACAGGCTGTGCCTCCACTGATAGTGAAGGACCACTCGACTAGGGATCAGGTGTCTTCAGCTGCCTTCCTGGTGCATGTCCCTATCCAGGACATCTGCAGGGCCGTGACGTGGTCTTCAGTACACACCTTCATGACGCATTACACCATCACCCAGGAAGTCAGAGATGATACTGGATTTGGCAGAGCTGTGTTGCAATCAACACATCCATGAACTCCTACCCGCCACCAGTGGTACTGCTTGGGAGTCACCTACAATGGAATGGACATGAGCAAGCACTCGAAGAAGACAAGACAGTTACCTTTACATAACTGGCGTTCTGCGAGATGTGTTGCTCATGGCCATTCCATGACCCACCCTCCTTCTCCACTGTTGGAGTTTCTGGCAAGAAGGAACTGAGGATGGGGGGAGCCGGCAGTGCCCCTTATATCAGTGCATACGCACGCCATTCCAGAGGGCGCCAGAGCCAGTCCCCTATGGATACCACCGAAGGAAAAACTTCTGGCACTGGTGCATGTGGCAAGCACACACACCTACAATGGAATGGACGTAAGCATCACATCTCAAAGAATACCAGTTACGAAAAGGTAACTATCTTTTGGCTTCCTCTTTATGACCAGTTGATGTCTGACCATAATCCAAGTAAAATAGAGGTGGGAAGAGTGGGAAGAGAAAAACACTGACGTCCCCCCATTTTAAGGGCATCTGCCTTTCAATTGTCAAGATTGTTCTATTACTCTCTTCACTGCTCCTGGACACAAAGATAACAAAGTGGTAAGAAACATCTAGCCAGATTCTCAGATGAAGACAAACTGTGCACTAATCTGCACTACTGCGACTGGTTCAGCTGTGCCACTATAGCGCTTTAGTGAAGAAGCTCCTACAACGACTGGAGACCTTCTCCCATTGGCGTAGTTAATCCACCTCCCCCGAGAGGCAGCAGCTATGTCAACATGAGAAGCTTGCCCACCAACACAGGGGTTTAGGTCGGTATAACTACAGTAGATCCTCAGAGTTACGGACACCTCGGGAATGGAGGTTGTTCGTAACTCTGAAATGTTCATAACTCTGAACAAAATGTTATGGTTCTTTCAGAAGTTTATAACTGAACATTGACTTAATACAGCTTTGAAACTTTACTATGCAGAAGAAAAATGCTGTTAATTTAAATGAAACAAGCACAGAAACAGGTTTCAGAATGGTAGCCGTGTTAGTCTGTATCAGCAGAAACGACGACAGATTAGGCCTGAATAAAGACTGGGAGTGGTTGGATCATTACAAAACCTAAATCTAATTTCCCCAATACTAATTTCCCCCTACCGTTACATACCTTCTTGTCAACTGTCTGAAATGGGCCACTCTCATTACGACTTCAAAAGTTATTTTTCCTCCCTTGGTATCCTGCTGTAAATTGAATTGTCTCATTATACTGACCTCACACTTGGTAAGGCAAATCACATCTTTTCATGTATTTATACCTGCTCCTGTATTTTCCACTTCATGCATCTGATGAATTGGGTTCTAGCCCACGAAAGCTGATGCCCAAATAAATTTGTTAGTCTCTAAGGTGCCACAAGCACAGAAACAGTTTCCTTACCTTGTTGAATCTTTTTTTAAGCCTTCCCTTTATTTTTTTTAGTAATTTACGTTTAACACAGCACTGTACTTTATTGGGTGGGGGACAGGGCTTGTGGTTTTGTTGTTGATGTTGTCTCTGCTTCTGCCTAATTGCTTACTTCCGTTTCCAAATGAGGTGTGTGGTTGACCAGTCAGTTCGTAACTCTGGTGTTCATAACTCTGAGGTTGTACTGTACATCACTCGGGGATGTGGATTTTTCACACCCCCGAGCAACATAGTTATACTGATATAGGTCTGTGGTGTAGACCTGACCTGAGAAATGAAAAACACCAAGAGGATGTCACGCTGGGGCTCAGTACACTGGCTTCTGAATCAATTCTGGGTATAATTTCAGGTCTCAGCTGAGGAACTGTCATGTTACAATTCATGAAGGAGATACAAGGGCAGAGCTGTCAAAGCCTTCAGAGAACTTGGCTTCCCAATGCCTCCCTCAAGCTGGTGCTGTCAACTCTTCAACAGCATTAACTTGGCCCTTCTGGCATCTTTCTCATTCATAATAAATTTAATTTTAGGGGCATTTTTCCATTAATTCAAGCGTATTGACTTGGATTCTCCATGCTTCTCCTTTATCCAAGTCTGTGCCATAAAACTAACAATGACTGTGCAAAAGTGACAAGGAAAGATACAGCTCTGTGAAGCACAGATCCAAATACACAGAATTAGGAGACAAAGAAAAATTAGTTACTGAATAGCAGACTGATATTTTTCAGTATTTTGCTGCTTAAACTAAGGAACAGAAGCCATAGGCCCAGATCCTCACAGTTATTTTGCTCCTAACTTCCACTGAAATCAATGGAAATTAGGAACCTAAATACTTTTAAGGATCTATGCCCTACTTACTTTAAGAAACAAAACAAAAAAATTCCTTTAAATATGTAATATCTGATATAGTCCAATCTTCATAGTCACATTCAACTATTCTTTTATCAAAGTCTTGTATGTAGCCTTTAAACATGAGAAAGTTACTCACCTTGCAGGAACTAAGGTTCTTCAAGATGTGTCTCCCTGTGGGTGCTCCACACCAGTGCCGTAACAAGGGCAAGGCAAGTGAGGCACTAGCCTCGGGTGCACAAATGGGAGGGGCGCAATCACCTCCTGTCCACCTCTGCCTCCTCCCCTGAACGCTCCGCCCCTGCTTCTCCGAGCCCCCCACTTCCCGCGAATCAGCTGTTCGCAAGGGGAGCCTGGGAGCACAGAGAAACAACCGGCGGCGCGCTCAGGCCCAGGGAGGCGGAGCAGAGGTGAGCTGGGGTGGGGAGCGCAGGGCCGGGTCTAACTTTTTTGCTGCCGCCCCAAG
>NW_020664471.1:3331329-3477048 GCF_002925995.2 Terrapene triunguis | reverse complement strand
ATATTCTTGCCTTGGGCGCAAAAATAGCTAGTTACAGCTCTGCTCCACACGAGGTGACAGTGCGTCCCAGTGCTGTTGATCTGAGATCTTCAGTAGCAGTGCCTGGTCGGGACGCATGCACTCAGCTGCTGTCTCGTGGCAGCATTAGGGTCTGCCTGAGCACGCGCGTCCCACAGCCCCCTCAGTTCCTTCTCTATCGTAGAGTTGTCTGATTAGTACTCCAAAGTAGAGGGGAGGAGGGTGGATAGTGGAGCACCCACAGGGACACACATCTCGAAGAACCTCAGTTACTGCAAGGTGAGTAACTTTCTCTTCTTCTTCGAGTGCTGTCCCTTTGGGTGCTCCACTCCAGATGAATGTGAAGCAATACCCACTATGGTTGGTGGGATTTTGGAGTTGCGTGAGGGATAACAGTAGACAGTACCGTATGGCCGACTATGGTGTCTGCCATGGTATCCCGTGGGATAGCATAATGTTTGCAAATGTGTGGTCAGATGTCCATGTGGCCGCCTTGCATATGTCTGTAATAGGTACGTTGTGGAGGAAGGCAATGGATGTTAACATTGCTCTAGTAGAATGAGTTCTAACACTCTCCGGTGGTTGAACGTTCTGGGTCTGATAGCAGGATCTGATGCAGTCCGAGATCCACTTGGAGAGTCTCTGCTTAGTGATAGCCTCGCCCTTTGATCTCTCGGTAGCAGAAACAAATAGCCTAAGGGATTTATGAAATGGTTTAGTTCTGTCAAGATAGAATGCAAGAGCCCATCGGACATTGAGGGTATGTAACGCCGCTTCCTGTGGAGTCGTGTGAGGCTTGGGCTGGAATACAGGTAAGTGTATTGGTTGATTAAGGTGGAAGGTAGACACCACCTTGGGGAGGAATTTGGGGTGGGGCCGCATTTATTGTCTTTAGAGAAAATGGTGTAGGGGGTTAGGCCATCAGGGTGCTTATTTCACGAACCCTTCTCGTTGACGTTATGGCAACCAAGAAAGCCACTTTCATGGACATGTGGAGCAGGGATTGGCTCGCCAGGGTAAGCACCCTGGTGGGCCGGGCCCGTTTGTTTACCTGCCGCATCTGCAGGTTCGGTCGATCGCAGCTCCCACTGGCCGCGGTTTGCCATCCCAGGTCAATGGAGGCTGCGGGAAGCGGCACAGGCCGAGGGATGTGCTGGCCGATCCCTGCTCTAGAGTCTTTCATAGTGTGAAGGACTTCATCCATTTTTTTGGAAAAAAAGTTTATCTTTGCAAAGGGAAGATCCTCCACTTTGGTCTGCAAATCTTTGGGGATGCCGGATGCAGATAGCCAGGAAGACTGGCGCATCACAACTGCAGTGGCAGTGGTGCGGACTGCTGTATCTGCCATGTCCATGGACGCGTGTAGTGCCATCCTAGACACCAACTGACCTTCGACGAGGTCTTGAAGTCCGCTCTCCTGTCCTCCAGGATATGGGAGGCAAAATCAAAGAGCTTGTTGTAGTTGTCATAGTCATAGCTTGCGAGGAGGGCGGAACAATTTGCAATTCTGAATTGTAGAGTAGAAGAGGTATAAACCTTGCGGCCCAGTAGGTCAAAGCATTTGAGGTCCTTGTCCTGCGGAGTGGGCCAGTAGTGTGGCTGCTTTGTTCTCTGCGTCGCTGCATCCACCACAAGAGAGTTGGGTTGTCAGCACCAAGGGTAAAGACCTTGCGGGAGATCCTTTAACCTTTTGAATGTCTCTGAGGGGAGACATTAGGGCTTCCTGCCTCTTCGCGTGAGAGGGTGAAGCCGTGCTCCGGGTCAGTTCTGACTTGGGGAGCCTGAGGGAGAGGGTTTACTGCCCTTCTCCATAGGCAGCTGCAGAGCTTTCTCCATGAGGAGCATTTTTAGCCGCAAGTCTGTGTCACGGCGAGCTCTAGTTTTTAAGTTGGTACAGTGGAGACACTTCACAGGGACTTGTGTCTCGCGGAGGCATTTAACGCAGAGTGAGTGCCCGTCAGACCACGGCATAGACTCCTTGCAGGAGCCACATTTCTTAAAGCCTGGCGACCCTGGCATAATGAAAGTATGAGCGGCCGGGGAAGTCTTGAGACAGCAGCTGAGTGCGTGCATCCCGACCAGGCACTCCGAAGATCTCCGATCAACGGCGCCTGGATGCACCGTCACCTGGAGTGGAGCACCCACAGGGACAGCACTCGAAGAAGAACAATGATTACTGTTAGTAACAAACTCTCATGATTCAGGGCATAAGCCAATCTCTAACTAATGGGGGTTCAGAAGAAGGTTATCCCATAACTGCCTACTGCAGGGTCCTTGAATCTTCCCCTGAAGCATCTGGTATTGACCACTGTTAGAGACAGGCGATCAGATTAAATGGACCTCAGGCCTGATCCTATATGGTAAATCCTGTGTTCCTATGTTATGCAGCTGTTACCTTTTATCTAGTAGTCAAATTTCTTAAACAGGGATAGGTGATGTTGGGAAAAAATGTTTAGACTAGAAAAGATCCTGCAAACAAAAATGTACTAAGAGTAGGTTTCAATGTATATCCACTCTTTGTTTCCCTCAAAAACTAAAGTATCTAATAACATGCTGGTCTGACCCTAGGAGTTGCCATTCCTAGGCATGTCAGCTGCAGCAGTAATCAATATGTCTTATACTGCCACGTCATTCCAGGAAGCAGCACCAGTTAATTAGTTGACAGTCATCCCTCATCAACCAACCATATATGAGGGTGATCCTCTTCGTAGCCATATCAGCACACTCAAGACCACCAGCTCTTCGTCTGCAACAAGTCTTCACACTTTGCTGTCTCAGAGTAGTTATTAATGTTTCAAGAATGAGTTTCATACTTTGGTTTTTGTTTCATCATGAAAAAATGTGACAGTTGGTCTTCTGGATTCAATGAGCCAACTCTGGTGAACTTGCACTACCCTGCACATAATGCAAAAAGTTTAAAAGTAACTTTCCCACTTTTACTCAGAGTTTCCCTTCTGCCACGTCGGGATTGAATAAACCTATATCTGAACATGAAATCCAGGGGTATGTGACACAACACTGGATCTCAGGAGTGACTGCGTGGAAGTCTAAGTACATGTGTAAATAAACCCAGCCCTGAGAGACTTGGGGTGAAATCCTAGCCTCATTAAAATCACTGACAAAACTCCCATTGACTTTGATGGGGACAGGATTTCACACTCCCGTTGTCAGGGCTGTATATCAACTCAAGTATATGAAGCAGTCAGTAAACATCAGCTGGATTTTTAATCCAAGCAAACTCATAAAATAGCTCTACCATCTTCTTACTCTCTTCTCTCCCTGATTAGGTCCCTCTAGTGCTCTCTGACTCATGCCATAAGCTCCCTCCACTGTCCTCAAGCACATATTGCATGGACTCACTCTTTCTCTAGCTGGGCCCCAGTCATGTAACTCACTCCACGTGACATCCCTGATCCCTTGTGGAGCCCCACTGAAGTTCACGGGCTTGGCACGGGAGTCTTCTCGCGCAGAACAATTTACCATTAGAGACACCACACACGGTTGCCCTTTAACTGACAGTTTTTTGCACAGCTCTCCTTCCAACAGTCAAAACATTTTCTGCTTTATACCTGATCTGACAGTTATGAATACTACTGCATGTACATACCACTGATTTTTATATGATTTAGAATGAGGTGAGAGTAAAGATAACAGTTACATTAATAAATTTTAAGTGCCTGTGAATTTTTATGATATCAAACTATTCACCACCTCCCAAGAGGGTCTGCACAAGCACAAAAAACGTGCCTATTTGGCAAGGACTACAGACAAAGACTTTTTTTCTTTAACCTTCCTCCTCTGCACCAAGTGCAAAAATATTTGATAGAAGACTCTGGGCCAACACCCCACTCCCTTTTCCCCCTGCAGCAGTTAGAGGTACTCTGATGGTTTAACAGAATTCTCTAATGACTTGGGTGCTACAAATAGAATTCTAGGGTCGGGTAGGGTTTTTGTAGTAGTAGAACAGTAGAGGAGACAATGTCATAGCCCTAGCTTTTCTGCCACTGAAGTGATTGTAATGAGTCCTTAATTTTGTTTTCATTCTAAGCCTGCTGTCCCTTCCACCTTTCTCAAAACACAAGACAAAACTCCTTTTGGCTTGAAATTTCCCCTAATTAGTCTAAGGTCTGAGGAAATGTTTTGGATGGGCTAGTTTGGAGGATTGGTGGGGGGAGTGTTGTTTTTTGTTGTTGGATTGTTTGTGTTTGGATTTTGGGGAGGGGCGGGGCGGGGGACCCGGTTTTGGAAAACCTTTTTTTAGTTCATTCAATTTAAACTGATCCTATGTGATAGTCCTCAGGGAGCATTCCTGGGAGCGAAGTAGAGCTCGTCTCCCTCCTCTAGCCAGCACTGGCCCCACCCTTTGGATCTCAAGGGGCCCACTGGTGGAGTGGGAGGATGGGCACCTACCTTGTTACTACCCTCCTCCAGGTACCTTTCAGAGCACGCTGGCAAGGCCTACACTGGCAGTAACACTGCACCACGTTAGAGCATTCTACAAATCACACCCCTTTGCCGTGCCATGTAGACAAACCCTTAATCCTTCTCCAAGTTACAGTGAACTAAGGCCATTTCATTCCTGAATGAGAGTATCCACACAAGGGTTGGCTGCCACCTCTAAGGTACAAAACAAACAGGGACATCCCTGAGCTGGCGAAGGGGAGCACAGAAGGAGTGTGGGGCTAGAAGCTGGCTCCCTGAAGGGGAAGCAGGGCCCTGCTGAGCAGCTGCCACCATGGTGAGGATGCTATGGAGCTGCCGTCTTACGCTCTTTTTGCTGCCCTCAGAGGCTTGTTGGTCAGGCAAGAAGCAGCAGCTGCTGCTGCATAACAGCTCCTGCTGGTGAGCCATGGAGCAGCCAGGAGGGAGAAGGAGCAGCAGCACCGCAGAGAAGGAAGAGACATAAACCCCCAGCAGCAGCCCTAGAGGAGACTCAGCTGACAGATTTCCTGGGACAGCTCAAAAAAGGGATAATCCTGGGAAAACCTGGACAGATGGCAACCCTAACAGGGTTAATGAGCTCTAACTTAGGCCAGGTCTATGCTACACTTATGTTGGCAAAACTTACATTGCTTAGGGGTGTGAATATTCCACCCCGTGAGCGACATAAGTGACGCTGGCATAAGCGTTAGTGCACACAGCACTGTCGGCAGGAGAGCTTCTGCCACTCGCGGGGGTGGGTTTTTTATGCTGACAGGAGAGCTCTCTCTGGTCTGCACCACATGCGCTGCAGCAACACAATTGTTCCGGTACAGCTGTGCCGCTGCAGGGCTGTAAGTGTAGACATGCTCTTATGCACATTGACTTCACGCCGTTAGTTACTTCCCTTTAACTTTCCTGAGTGTCCCATTGTAGACGTGGCCTAAGATACATGCTCTCAACCCTTCAACCATGAATCTTTGAGAAGGGGTAAGAAGCAACCTAGGGGACCCACCCAAAACTTCTGGGGTGAAACCCTAGTCCATTGAAGGAAGGGGGTTTCACCAATTATGTCAATGGGGCCAAGATGTCACCCTATTTTATACAGATATCTAGCCTTATAAGAAAATGTTCCCATCTGTGCTCAGTAGTGAGCTCATTAACGTTACAATATTACATCATAACACAGTATCTAAACTGACTGTGGCTGCATATATGTAACTAATAAACCCCAAACAAATATGTTTTCCCTTAAAGTTCAGCCTTCGCTCGGATTGTGTTTGTTATGCTGGAGCACATTATGTGACAGTGTTCTGCATTATGCAATACTCTAGGAAGGCATGTCAAAAATGCACATTGTAGAGTAAAGTGATTTCATATCCAAAACAAGTATGTGCATTTGGTAAATACTAGTACACAAAAGGCAGGTATTTTGAATTAAGGGATCTGCAGGGAATTGGCACATCACAAAGTTCCAATTAGCTTTCAAATTATCTCCCACACAATGTGTACAAATATTCCTAACCAAACTTCACTGGAAAATGGATTCTCAATGCTTCTATTTACCTAATAGTTAACACAAGGATAACACACATGCAAATTTAAAATAAAAACACGTGTTTTCCCCCCAAATAAGAATTTGCAACAGATGTGCTCTTTTAACAATATTTCTTCATCCAATGTTTTTCTCTTAAAGATCTGTAATTTTTTTAAAAAGTATTTGTACTAAAAGTACAAATAGTTATCCTAATAAATGATTCACCCTTTTATCTGACAAATGTGGTTTTAAATAAAATATTCCATCCTTATTTCTTACTCAGAAATCCCACTCCTATCAATGGGAGTTTTGTACAAAGAGAATAGAATCTAGTCCAAATATAAATGTAGACATGATTTTCATATGGAGTGTATCTAAAGAACAACATAATTAGATTTTCCTATTCTTGCATTAATGAAATAAGCATTAAAATATTCACTTTCTGTGAGCATCAGTATTGTACTCTCATTTCTTCAACAAATAAATGCCTCAGGGGGCCCCTAAGGTCCCCAGACTTCTCTTTGTATAATTCATAGCAATGATATCTGACGTTTAGAGCAAAGGACTGTGCATTACAACGTCTTGGTTCAAGTCCCAGTCCCATCTGCCATCAACAGAGTAACCTCCAGCAAAACACTTGACTGTTCTCTGCCTCAGTTTCCCTGTCTGTCAAATAATAACAGTACTTTCCTCTACTATGTTTCTTTTGCAGCTGTACATCAGAAATAATTAGTGCAACTAGGGTGACCAGATGTCCCGATTTTATAGAGACAGTCCTGATATTTGCGGCTTTTTCTTATATAGGCTCCTATTACCCCCACACCCTCTGTCCCGATTTTTCACACTTGCTGTCTCGTCACCCTAAGTGCAAAAAAATTCCATAAACAAGCGGAACAACAGAGCTATTAGCAAATCAGCCCAACTCAACCAAATCCAAACAAATTCAGAGAGAGAGAGAGAGCTTTCAACAAATAATGGGATGCCTATGTTAATCTATGCTGCTCTGAGTAGAAAATGTCTGCAACCTGAATTCTTATAACACAGAGTGTTGGTTTTATTCTTGTCTACAGATTTTCAGGAACAGTAAATCATGTCAAGCTGCATTATGCCTCATCCAGTTATGTTGTGTCCTGCTCAATATGAGAATACAAAATTTGCTGCACAAAATAATAATTTGAATATAAACATTCTTTGCAAAATTCCTATTCCATATATATATATATAATATACACAAAAGTTTGGCAAAGTTATAAACAACTGAAAACAGAGTCTTTGAGGGGAAATGTCAGGCAACCTTAATAATAGGCAGTGCTACCAGCTCTGCCCATAATATGTAGACTGAGCATCCTGGCATCCTTAAAGAAGTCCGGTTTCACACCAGCCACACAGGGAGAGGAAGTCAGTGGGTAGATTTTGCAGTCCTAGCACATTTTACCAACAAAGCGTATCAAAAAACAAAGTGTCATTGAGCTAGGATGCTTTTGCACTGCAAAAAAAAATGCATGAACAGGGCTGCAAGAAATTGCTGTAAAAATCGTAATTAGAGACTCAAACTGAGTGAATTAAATGATGGCCTACAAGCAGCAAATCAACATAAGCTGCAGAGAGCGCCAAGAGGTAACTGAACACTGACCACTGGAAAATAACTGGTTGGCAGCCACAATTCACTGAGCTTTTTAATTTTCTGTTGAAACCAAAGTCAAGTCAAAGTTAGTAAAGCTGAGTAATCCTAACAACCTGATTTAATATATGTAGACAATATACAGAGAATAACCTTTAAAAAGTTAAAAATTCATTGCCATGGAGCAAGTTTTGTACTTGGTTCGCACTACCCCGATTTCACATTAAGGCAAAAAATCAGAAAAGCAGATGAAAGTTTATTTTTCTTTTGATAAAAGGAGATAAATTGGCTTTTGGCAGCTTGCCACCAATTTGACCCCCCAATACTGTAAATTAATCTTACACGGGATGGGGAAAAAAATCTGAATATCTTCCAGGTTTCAAGTCCTTTGGCTGAACCTCTCAGGGGTGAATCCCTTGGTGATGCTCCTTGATCCTGACTCTTTCTGTAGGGCCTCTTCCCTGAAACCAACCACACTGGCTTCTCTCATAGATTCCACTTGGTCTCTCTCTCGACCTGACAACTTGACCATGACACTTCCCTCATTTAAATTGCTACCACCAATACCACCATTACTCACAGCTTCGGGACCAGATTTTGTTCTCATTTTACACTAACGTAATTCCAGAATAATTCCACTGAGCTGAGTGAAGTAATTCTGGATTTACACTGTGATAACTTAAGAGGAAATTTGGCCTTTAAATAATTTGTGCCCCAATCGAGCAACAAAAATCAGTAACTATGATTGGGAAAGAATTGTAGCTGATTTTGATGTCATCAATTTAAAAAGATTTTTCTAACTTGTTTGTACACAAACAGTGCTCAGTAACTTACAGTAACAATAGGCTCTTACCCACGAAAGCTTATGCTCCCAATACTTCTGTTGGTCTTAAAGGTGCCACAGGACCCTCTGTTGCTTAATACAGGGGATGACTTTCAGCTACATTTAGACTTACACATATTTCCATGTTATCTTTTGCAAGGCTTTCATGTAACCTTATGAAAATACTAACACTGAGATTTGCTTTAAAACACAGGCTCTTTCCAATCCTGACATGCCATTTTTTTATATGGTTTGCTCCTGCATAATGCTAAATGCCAAATATCACACATGGATATCAGAAATACAGTGTAACAGTGTCATAGTCTAGACATTCAGGATTTCACTGTTATCATATAAACCAACATGAGCATGTGGACTTCATGGTCAACCTAATGTAGAGAACTTAGGACAACCTGTATTATTTGACAGCGACAGAGCTGGGAATAGAACCCAGGTTTCCTGACACCTGGTTGTGAGAATGTGCCATCTCCTCAGAAACAATAAGGGGAAAATGTAACAGGAGTTAAGAATACTTGCCAGCTGGAACAACAAGAGATGCAGCAAGCAGCAGACAGTTGCAAAATGGCCATCTTAGGGCTGCAGCTGTTGCAGTCTGCCAAATTTAAAGGGCGAGTCCCAGAATATGCATGCTGGGAAAAAGTTCCTGTAAGGGACAATCTGCTCTACAGGAAGGTTAGCAGAAAGTAGGCTGTCATCGCAGAAGAGGTTGTGGTGGGGTACTTTATACAACCACGGTGTTAAAGTAGTATAGTGCCTTATTTGATTGGCCATGCTGCCAGCCAGTGTGATAACTTTAGCTTGCCAAGTACCTTTGTGTTCCATTGTTGCTAATTAAATATTAATTGCGTGGGTGAGAAAGAAATTGGGAAGACAGGTACAAACTGTTGCATGAACAGGATGTACATTAAGAGCCCAGTCCTGCAACTTGTTGCATATGGGAACTTGCTTGTGTGAAGCCCCACTTAAGTCAGTGGTGTTCCATGTGGATGGAGGGGTCTGCCCATATGCAACAGTAGGAGATAACACAATCCAATGGCTGGAAGTTGAAGCTAGACAAATTCAGACTGGAAATAAGGCACAAACTTTTAACAGTGAAAGTAATTAACCACTGGAACAATTTACTAAGGGACATGGTGGATCCTCCATCACTGACCATTTTAAAATCAAGATTGGAGGTTTTTCTAAAAGATCTGCTCTGTGAATTATTTTGGGGACGTTCTATGGCCTGTGTCATACAGGAGGTCAGACTAAATGATCACAGTGATCCCTTCTGGCCTTGGAATCTATGAAGAAATTGGAGGACATGGGGTTTAACTGTTGAACCTGGTATCACTCACATCCTTGGAAGCTTGAAAGATTTTTCAGGCCAGAGACTGGTTGCAGGAGGAGAGTTTCGGGTTTTTAATCAATCTGAATTTTGTGAAACAAAAAGCTGGCTGTTACGTCACCATGTAAAATTATATTTATGTTGGCTACCTCTCTAAGGCAACATTTCTTGGTTCCTTCAAATGGCAGGAAATATCTGGAATCCAATCAAGAGGGAGTTAGAAAGTCTTGTTAAATGTTAAGAAAACAAAAAGATGCAACTCAGGAAATGAGCTTTGCAACTGTCCGCTGTGCTGCAGCCAGGTATCAGCTAAATGTTAGGTTATCATTTAACCTCCAAGCAGGAAAGAAAACAGTACATCTCAAATTTAGTTTAAGGGTAAATTTCAAAAGCGTCTAAGTTCCATTTTCAAATACGCCTTAGGAGCCTAAATGCAGTGTAGTTGAGCCATGTCAGTCTCAGGATATTAGAGAGACAAGATGGGCGAGGTAATCTCTTTTAATGAACCAAATTCTGATGGTGAGAGAGAGACAAGCTTTCCAGATTATTGTAATAGATTTATTACAAGCTGTAACAATCTGCAACCCATGAACATCACCACCACCACCTTCACCTTTTTGTCCTATGACTTCATGAGTGTTAACTGGACACTTCACTTTGAATGGTCTCTTGCAATATGTGCTAACTACTATCTGTTCCACCTTGTATTTAGCTGTGACACTCTGAGTAACTTTCCCAGACCTGAAGAGCTCTGTGTGGCTCGAAAGCTTGTCTCTCTCACCTACAGAAGTTGGTCCAATAAAAAATATTACCGCACGCCCCCTTCTCTCTCTAATATCCAGGGACTGACATGGCTACAACCACACTGCATATAAGGAAACTATTTCTATTTGTCACTAAGCAGGGTCAAGCTTACTATAAAACTAATAACATAAAAGCAGCCACAATATCTTTCATGGACTACTGAATTCCATAATACAACAAGCTAGCTATTGCAACCCTCCGGAAATTTCTTGTCCAGCCTTGTCCTCTATTTCTTACACCTTATAGCTTTATCTCTTACACATTTGCTAGTGTGTAACATACACAAGCAGGTGAAACTTCTCCTTTCCTCCGTCTAGTTATCTGTCCAGGTTTTTGCATTAGTAGTGTAGTATCTGAGCACATCTCAGGAGAAAAAGACAAGAACACGGATCTCTCTCTCTCTTCCATCCCTATCAATGAAAGGCGGTTTAAGATAGTTTGCATAATTGTTTTAATTATTTTGAATGTATAAAAATGGGATTTTTATAGGTGAGCTGGGCTAGGGCTAAGTGGTGAATCTATGGGGGAATGTAGTGAAGTTAATAACCATTCTGATTTTGTCTTTCAGTGAACTTCAGAGTCTGGATCTGGCTTCTCTGAGGGTTTTGTCCCCCATGACCACACATCTTCCCATATTGACCAACAGTTTAATTGTTCCATGTTATAGGAGGTTGTGGTCACAGACAGAAAGAGATCTCTCAGGCAGCCAGAGCTTTGAAATTCAGGCCATCAACCTTGAATAGTCTTCTGTGTTCAGCTGCCCTCTATAGTCTACTAGAATAAGAAAATAATCAAACTTCCTGAGAATAATGAACTATGACCAATAAGGAGCATGTGCTTATAAATTACAAATCAGGCAGATAAATTTTCTTTGTGTCATATAATTCTAGTGACAACACCAAAAAAACAAAAAAACAAAAAACAGCAGACACTTGAATGTGGTAAAATGATTCCTTCCAATTTAAGTAACAGGTCATTTTACCCAGTCACTAAAATCCTACTTTCCTTTTGTTTCTAGCAATGAAAAAGGAAAGAGAAAACTATTGAGTGTAGCTTGGACAGTCAGTGAAAACAAATACTTGGTTTACTCTTACTTTCCGCTCTTCCTGACTGAATTAATGAAAATGGTGATCTTTGGCCTCTTCTTTAGGCTAGAAAGGCAATGAGACTGGCAGAGCTAATATCCCCCACAGCCCACAGCAATGCTGACGGAACATTTTAACGTGAGAACACAGTGTGCTAGTCAGGCACTGCATTCCCTCAAGAGAATACAGTAGACATTGTATGGATTACATTTAACTAGACTCGGACATTAAGAACTTCAGTCCTCTTGTTTGATGGTAAAGGTCAAGAGAGGTCATTCTAAACTCAATTTTCTTTCTAGGTTTATTATGCCTTTCTCATTCCCTCTTTCTTTTTATCAGTTACTTGTTACATAGCAGGCAACCTTTTATTATTTTTTATTATTATTTTAGTAATTCCAGTAACAACATTATACAGGAAGTTTCACCATGAAAAATAATCAGAATGCCACAGAGCATCCCCACAGTCCTTTCAATAAACCTTTCTGGAGTACAAGGATCTGGTGGAAATTTGTCAGACCCTCACTTCAGAAAATAACCTTGGCCAATCTTCAAATTCAGAGGAAGCAAAATTCCTTCCATGAGAAAGAGCAAACTTCTGCTTTGTCTGAGAGCAGTTTTTGTTTTTTATCCTGTAAAACACAACTACCCACAGGAATCATCAGCACTGTGCAGCAGTTAAAAACAATAGATGGATAGCCGCTCCTGTGGTTGCCTTCTGAACAGTAACAAGGGTTTTTCTAAAATGTGGTGCCAACAACAGTGGCAAAAATTATTTCCCTTCTGCATTCTGCCCTTGTCAACACTACAGAGGAGGGAAAAAATCAAAACAAAATTCAACTATTTAGGTGTTCCTGTCTATCAAGTTTTTTCTAAGGTTGCCCATCCCCATAGTATCTGAATGCCTCTTTGTGTTTCAAAGTTTTCCAAAGTGGCTGCGTTACATGACAAAGCCACCTTTTGATAGTTATGCTTCAAAATAGAGTAGTTGCTTGAATGAAGAACCCAGTTCTAGTCTCCAGAACAAAACCTGAAAACTTGGATCATGCAGGAGAGGAATGGAAAGGGGGCAGGAGTGGATGAGCTTCTGCTCCTGGGCCCCAAAAGCTAGTCATGTTGGCAGGGCATGGGAGGGGAATAATGTTCACCTGGAAAGAGGTGGCACAAATTACTTCCTCTCACCTCCAGAAGCAAGAGAGTCCTTCCCAGGGCTCCTCTTCGGATGGTGCAGCTTTGCGCTGCCCCATACTCAGTGAGTTGCACAGTGGCTCAGTCTAGCCCTTTGAAAGTACAATATCTCTAGAAGAACAAAGATGAGCTTCCCACCTTGACATTAGCTTGAAGAACAGCATGGAAAATGCAGTGCAAGGGCCATTTGGCTTGCTTCATTTGGGGAACATTGCTTTTGTATCACGCACTGGCAATGTGTGATTTGTAAACATTTTGTAAATTTGTAAAGCACATCATGTCATCACTTCATAAATTCAAAGGCTAAAACATGATAGTATATTATAACGTTGTAACATAATAAGTCAAGCATTCAGGGACAGTTTTAACCCTGGCATAAGTCAACACAACTGTTGACTTCAATGGAAATTGCACCTGCTTACTTTGAGGAGTCCTTTAAAAGGATCATTTACATGGGAGCAAACAGGGGAGAAATATTTATACGAAAAGAAAACCTAACTGCGCTCCTTTGTTATTTCACATATTAGTGTTTGAATGAGATTTTCCTCACCACTCCAGCAATTAATGAAATGCACCTGATGTCAGAATTTCAGCCTTATGGGTGAAATCCTGCTGAAGTCAACAGCAAAACTCCCATTCATGCCAATGGGGCCAAGATGTCATCCTATGTCTTCATAGCAGGAATAAAGAGAAGATGGGTTCAGAGGGAGCTTACAATGAGACCTTCATTGGAGCAGATTATCCAACATCTGCCTACAGTGGAGCTTCTTGCATCTTCTTGTAACAGGGTCTGCACCCGCTTCTTGTGTGTGCCCCCTTTTCTCTGGCCGACAGTTCTTTTCATGGGGGGGGGGCACCCACCTCTGACAGGCAGCCCCCTTTGGGTGGGTGTGAGCCTACTTTTGGTTTTAGTTCTTATATCGGGGTGGCATCCGCCTCTTGCGAGCGCCCTCCATCCTGGCCGGTGGTTCTCTCGGCTGGTCTTCCATGCTGTCCCCACTTCTGGGGTATACAGTCCCGAGTTCTTATCACGGCCCTGGTATGGGGGCCATAGCTCTTAGGCTTCTTCCCAGAGGCACTGCCTTCTTCAGACACCTAGCTGGGGCCCATCTTGGTACCCTCCACAGATGTCCTTTTCAGCAGCCCTCCCTGGGCTCAGTCTGGTACCAGACCAGCAGTGTCCATCTTGGTACCCTCGTCTGGTCTGGCCAGGTTTTATGCTCAGTCCCCCGGGCTCAGCCTGCCCACACTGACCTCTCGATAGCTCTGCTGCTATTCTATCCAGCCAGCCAGGCACCCGGTCTTTGGCAGCGTCCGCTGGGCTCAGTTCTGTCTGGTGAGCTCTTTGCAGTAAGCTATCCGCAGTCCTGCTGTTTGTCTAGCCAGCCAGGCATCCACTCCTCCCTCATCAAGCTCCACACAGTAATTGAACTTCTCTGCTCTCCTGCTTGTCTTATATAGGGCCTTTCTGGCTGTTCCATCAGCCCCTCTGATTGGCCGCTGCTCTGCAGCCACTCTAGGCTGTCTGGAGGATTTCCCTTGCTCTATTCTGGGGCAGGTGTTGCAGGGCCACGAGACCTCCAGCAAGGGGCCTCTGGACCTAGTCCATCCTGCCACACTTCTTCTGAAGCCACTGGCTCTGCCTCTGTCTGAGCCAGGATTCTTGACCAGAAGGACCATGGGTCTGGTCCAGAATAGCAAGTCCTATGTTGCTATGAGATATACGAGATACTTTATAGTAGAAATAGGCCCAGGCTAGAAACCTGGATCCAAGTTGTTTCCCAAATGTGGGGGTGTTCCTGACATTTTCATTTCTACATCTGTGAAGAGTGAAAGTTTTCCCCAATGCCAATGTCCCTCTGTAAGAGGAAAATGCATGAGAAGTAAGTGTGCTGGCCCATTTGCATAAGTGGTGCATTGGAGTCCTACGCGAAGGCCTGAGTTTGTTTCTTGGTCTCAGGCGCAGTGTGCTAGCAGGGGCAGCTTGCTAAACCCTCAGAGAAGAGAGTGCTTCGGATCACTCAGCTGCATCCCCAAAGGACAATTCTGGGAGAAGCATTGACAGGCTCTTGAGGGAATCCTGTCCACTCCTCTTCAAGTGGAAAGATGTTGACCTTGACACGAAGCATCCAGGGTGGGTGGGCTTAAGGTGGAGAAAAGCTTGGTGGGCTCCAACAAGCATTTGGCAGACCCTTCCTCTGCCTCCTGGGGAGAGGGATGAATGCAGTTTTGCACGTCTCTCATTCCCAAATTTAAAAAATAAAAACTGTTTAACCTGGCAGTGTTCCACTGAAAGAGCAAATGGAAATAATACTGTCCATGCTCACTGTGTAATGCCGCAGGTTTGTGCCCCTTCACCTCTAGCATCACAGCATGTTCCAGGATGGGGGTAAAAAAATATAATTCAGGGTTTTTCAGATGACTTTTCAAATGACCATTCCCCATAAAAACTTCTGAAGCCACGGGACCTGAAGCCAGCGAGGCATGTGCAGTTTAAAAATGGACCTTTAAAGAAAGAGATTTGTTAATTAGCTATGCAAACAAACAGCTTCAATCTAGTGCAGGCAGCTAAAGATGGAGATAAGCAATTCTGAAAATCTCAGTAAGTGCCTAGGCACCTAACCCTCACAGGGGAAACAGGAAATTTGAAGAAGAAATTTTGTAGAAGATAATAAGGGAGTAAACCAGTTGAGAGAAAATGTTCTACAATTTTTATACATGTTTAAATTATTTACTTACTTTATTTCCACATGTGTTAAAACACGCCAGAGGCTTCTACTTACCCCACCCCGCGATAATGAAGCAGCCCTAACAGGAAAAAAAACAATGGTTACTCATCATCTAAGCATAAATAAGATAAGTCTTACTATGTTAAGCCTTTAATTTTAAATCCATTTCTTGAAACAACTCTTCCTATTTCATGATTATAGGCAAGAGGCCTGAGCTTTTGTGGTCAAAATAACTTGATTGTAAATCGTTGTTCGGGCTGATGGAATTGGTTCTGAAGCTAGAGAGTCAGAGTGGTGAAATCGGACTGCCACAGAACATTAGTTTACAGAGTTCATGTATCACTGAAAATCTGTTTTATGACTTAAAACTGAAATTAAAAGTAAGCAAAGATAGAAATTCCTATTAATCTGAAACTTTCTCTTTCTCACCTTGTCATAAAAACCCTTTGTTCCTGCAACCACTGTCTCTTATCTATCCACAGGAGTTTGCCAAAAGGAAATTGACACCTCATTTGAAGATAGCAGGGAAGAGTGGTACTACTTGAATCCTGTTTATCTCCAGAAGTGATACTTTCCTCTTCCGCTGATGGCAAAAGATTTACGTAGAGAGATAAAATAATTGGAAAATGTAACTGAACAACCCATACACAATACATCTTTATTGTAAGCAGTATTTGGGTATTTGTTTCATTTGTGGTCTTACTTTTAAAAATTCAACTATAACAGGGAATTCTTAGAATTAGAACTGGTTGAGCTAATTGTTGTAAATAAATGATCTGCCATGGTTAGGGTTTGTCTTCATTGCCCAAAATGTGTATTTGTAGCACAGGATAACATGGCATTAGCCATTTTGCTGTAAAGATCTGGTGTAGATAAAGCATTGTAGTTTCACCATGAGGTAAACTAGGAGAGGGCAGCCATAGGTCTGGGATATAGTGCTGACCTCACCAAGCTACCTTGCAGTAAAACCTACAAGTGTTGTGTCTCCACTAGGGGTTTACAGTGAGATGGCTAATGCATGTTAGTTATCCTATCAAAAAAAACCACATTTTTTGGTACTGAAGACACAGCCTTAGTATTTTTTTCCTGTTTCAGAACTATTCACTAACTGATTCTGGTTTCTTTGAATATGTTCCTTTTTAAAAAGTATTCATGTAATAGTTTATGCAAACAAATTTCAGTCTATTAGGAAGTTTACACATTTATTCACTTCTCCCTACCCAGTACTTTTGGGGCATGATTGTTTACTAAAGTCCCTTGCTACTGTTTCTGCTCCAAGAAAAACATTTAAACAGGAGAATAATGAATGAAAAATAACAAAACTCTAATAGCAAACAATGAATGATTTTGTTCACTCAAGAACACCTTTTATTATTCATTCCATAATGTGTGTAGAACAGCCTTTTCCTAAATATTCATGATAACCAAGGCCCTTATCTAGCAAAACACTTAAGCACACACTTAACTTTAAGCTTGTGAAGAGTCTTATTTATTTTAAAAGGACTGCTAGCATGCTTGGAGTTAAGCACATGTTTAAGAGCTTTGCTGGATCACAGCCAAAACCCCATTTGCATTACAGTTTGTTAGTAGCTAGTGATAAGCATTATTACCATGGTCAAACTGAACAATCATTGAGAATATTCAGAACATTGTGCCAATATTGGCTCTTCTCCAAATGCACTGGTTTGAACGTATGGTCTCAGTGTTCAGGACAGAGAACCACAGACTATAGACTTCACTTGGGATGGTCATTTTAGGAGGGAGAGACTCTAGTTTTACAGACCTTTTAATTCCAGATACACCATCCCTTTCCATTTTACAAATATCCTGCTGTGAAACTCTAATGTGCTTTCTAGCCAGTGATGATCATGGAGCTGTCTACTTTATAAAGTGTCCATCAGCCAGGAAAGGAGGCAGCTCATAAGAATCAAGTAGCTGAGATATTGCAATGCTCTCATCTTTTTGTTATGGGTTTGTACAGTGTCAAGAACAATAGGGCCATGCTCCATGATTGGGTGCTATTGCATACAAGTGATAATAATAATTAATAATATTCTATTACCCCCCCCCCAACAGCAAAGCATAAAGTGCATAATCTCCACCGTCTTTATTTGCCATGAAAATGGGAATCCCTGAGGTTGTTTTCAAACCTGAATTTCCTATATGCCAACACAAAGCACTGTAGCACTAAAACCAAGCCAACCACAGCATTTAAAATAAAATAAGGCACATAACAATGTACTGGTTTGAATACAGCTAGAGTCAATTTGTGGGCTGACGGGCTCCCTTTGAGCTATGGGGGAAAATTGGACAAGATTGTTAGAGATCAAAAAAGACATTTGGGGTCCTATTCCTGGGTCTGGCCAAGGTGTACTCAGGACAAGTACTTGAGGAAGGAACGGCTATGGCCCATGTTTCTGTTTCCCTGTTCTTGGGAACAATCTGGCCTCCCAGAGCAATTTAGAGCAGCGCTTAAGATGGTCTAAGTTTGGCCAGCTAAAATGGTCCCCCTTTTTAAAATCCTGCAGTTCTAAAAGTGAAGCCTCATCAATTTCATTTCTTATTTCAAATTAACTTAATTGGAAGTAATTTCTGTAGTGCACAAAGCTCTTTCAGAAAAGCCCGAACTGATTAGTATTGTGGAAAAATGGAGCTAATTCCTGTATTAATATAATAACAATCAAAGTTGGAAAGTAAAGCCATCCATTCTTGTAAAATCCATGGCCATATTTTTGAAACATACACATAATGTATGTCCAGCCATTAACATGTGTAAATCAAATAACTGCATGTCTATCCACTTAATTTGTACATGCAAATACCTATTTGCAAAACTGCAGGTTTTATAAGTGCACAGAGATGCATGCACAAAACATGCATCTGTAGCTTTGGAGGCTATTTGAAAACTTGTCAAAAGAATCTGTCTATCCAGTTAGGGTGAAATTCACCAGCAGAAGGCCTACGACAGATCAAGCCCCACTTCAGCCTAACACATAGGCCATTTGCTGGCCCTTTGTCCAGTGGCGAACTTCACCTTTAGAAAATATTTCTAGGACTAGTGCTTGATTGAACAACAGGGGCTCCTCTTAAAGAAGCACTGTCAAGACTACTGAGCCACCTCATTAACCAATCCCCCAATGGTCCCATCTGGATGGTCTTACCTGTAGGAATTCAAGCATGTATTTATTTTTTCAACCACTGTTTGCTGCAACCAGAAAGTTTTTAAGAAGCAGACTTATGACTTATTATTAGCACATGCGCAGGTCAACACATAGGTTTGTTTGCTGGTACTCAGCCTCCTAACATATTGTTTTTTAAATTACCAGAGGGGATATGAACAAACTGAAAAGTAAGTAGATGGTTGAATTCCTAAAGGTAATAGCTTCTAGATGGGTCCACTGTCAAGGCAAGTCACATTTTGATTTAATAACTTTGTTGAATAATGTGCCATCAAAATTGCTAAATTTTGTCTTCAAAACTACGAAGTAAAGATTTCTGGATCTTGTTTCGACTGATTTCTATATTTTAGCAATTCCTGTTTAAGGCTATATGTAAATAACTCTCTGGGGTCTCAGCTGTGCCATTGAATTACACCCTTATATTGGGAGTGAGGTGGATTCGCTCCGGCCCATTGGGACACCAGCAGGCATTCCGCCTCAAGGAGACATGATTCCTCATGAAGATTCCTGATAGAATAGGACAGGGGAAGTGTGCCCACTACTATATGGCTTCAGCATATGCAGTATATTCCCCAGGGAACATTTTAAGCAAAATATACCTCTGAGTGCCACCAGAAGGAGCCAGCCCTGAGCACGAGGATGTGGTTGGGCAGGCCCTTACATGGAATGTCAGGGCGGGAGAGGGGGGAAAGCTGCTTGCATACCCTTACCTAGGGTACCCACTTATAAGCTGTCACCATCTAGCATAGGGAAATACACACCACAATGACTATCTATTTATAGCATGCATGCATGGCATGCTGGAACGCCAGGCACTACCTCCTTATAAATTATTCCTATCAGAGTAAAAAATATGGAATCACTAATAAAATTGATTACCCATTTGCTTGCTTTCATCTCATGCACAGCCCTGAAAGGTCTGAAAAGAGATAAATGTCTGTTATATATATATGGTGTTACACATTTTTGTGCAGACAGTTTACTTGAATTTCAATCATGGGGCCAGAACTGACCATTTATCAGCTTAATCTTCATGATGTATTTACTGTCTAATCATAATACCTTCAGTTCCTTCACAGTCTGCAGATCACTGGGAGCTGGGAGGGAGGGGGAGCCTGTTATGAATCTGTCCACTAGAAAGGAAGCTTGTAGCAGTCTGAGGTTGGAAGTTATAAATTCTGAAGATACTTATGTATGGAAATAGTCCCACTGACTTCATTATGACTAAAGCTATGTATGTGCATAAGCATTTGAATGATCCAGCCCATTATCTATTTGTTTTAAGCACAGACCTTCCTACTTCACTGAAGAACACAGAAAGGGATGAAATGTTTGGTGCAGTACAGCACTTCAACTCTAATGGAACCAAGAACCAAATTAAGGTAACTTGATTATAGCATTAACTTAAGTTGCAAGGACAACAATGGGCCTCATTTCAGCACTGTGACCAGAATGTTTAATCAGCACAATGAAATTTTGGACCTGAATGTTACTTACACTAACACCCTGCATGTTGCCAGAAAGGTATAAAAGGGTCTCAGTGCACAGGAGAGCCAGTCCTCACTGTCAATTTACAGTATCACCAACTTCAATCATGCAAAAATCACAAAGCAGATCCCCCCCCCCACACACTTGATTCATGATATTGGCTTAAAAATCATGAGATTTTAAAAATAATAACGCGGGGGGAGGGGTATTTGCCTTCTGGAGTTAGACACTTTGGAGTTCATGTTTTCACGCTTTCCTCTTAAGCCATCAGGCCTACATACTTTCCTTAAAAAAAAAAAAATGCAAAGATTTTCAGGTAACATCATGATTCCAGCAGCTCCAAGAAAACCCCCAAATTGTGAGACTTTTGATAAAATCACAAGCGTTGGCAACACTGAAATTAACAATTGAATGTAACTGCGTAGGCCAAGTTATCTGTTTCCTAGTCTAAATTCTGCATGCTACATTTCCAAACTAAGCCTTTTACATGCACAATAATGTAGCATGCACATGGGGGAAATTTTCAAATCTTCCTATAGTATTTAGGAGCAAAAATCATATTGACTTTCAATGGCACTCATGCTCCTAAATCTCTTTGGTGCTTTTGAAAATAAATGACAGGAATATTATTGTGAGATTTTAGGAAACCTTTTCTAGCTATTATTTATTAATCCTTCCTAGGTATTTTAATTGATTTATTTTAAAATTAGGTCAATTCAGTTTTCAATAAAGGTGTTGGACTCCTAGCTCTTAAAACGCAGGGTGTGCCTCCACCACCAGCTCAGCTAGAAAAGAGAGCTATGACACAGACACTCAGCTACTTACTTACAGTATCCCAGAAATTCAAGCTCCCAGACAGGAAAGAGGCATTCCATAGTTTAAAGCCCCTGTCCTAGTAGAAACTCCTTGAGTTGGCCTGTCTGATTGTAATAACAGGCCAGACCCTCCATAGACATCTGTAGATGTCACCATATCTATGCCGATTTACATCGGCTGAGGATCTTGCCCTGCATTGGAAAGATATGATCCTTCGAACCCTAAAGGCTTGTTCTCTGATTCAACTGCCTTTCTTCTTTATTCTCTGGCTCTACTCTTTGATTTGATGCTGGCTGGAAGATCACTTGGAGCAGGCAGGAGGGAAACAAGGAAAAACATTGCTCAATCACTACAGAGCATCAAACACAAAAGTGGAAGAGGGCAGTGGCATTGTTTTTCCACCCAAGACCAGAAAGATTATTTTGCTTTTGTTCTGTGTTTATACAGCCCCCAGCATAAGGGGTTCCTGGTCCAAAAAGGACAGTTACCTGTTCCGTAACTGGCATTCTTCGAGATGTGTTGCTCCTGTCTATTCCACAGTAGGTGTGCGTGCTTGCCACGTGCACCGGTGCCGGAAGTTTTTCCCTTAGAAGTACCCGTACTGGGGGAGCACCGCAGCGACCCCTGGAGTGGCGCCTGTATATCGCGCTATAAGGGGAGCTACGGGCTCCCCCCACCCTCGGTTCCTTCTTGCCGGACAACTCCGACAGAGGGGAAGAAGGGCGGGGTGTGGAATAGACAGGAGCAACACATCTCGAAGAACGCCAGTTACGGAACAGGTAACTGTCTTTCTTCTTCGAGTGATTGCTCCTGTGTATTCCACAGTAGGTGATTCCAAGCAATATCTGTTGGAGGTGGGTAGGAGTTCACGATGTTTCAGGACGAAGTACTTCCCTGCCGAACCCGGCGTCATCCCTAGACTGGGAGACGATCGCGTAATGTGAAGTAAATGTGTGAACTGAGGTCCACGTGGCCGCCCTACAAATGTCCTGGATGGGGACATGGGCGACGTAGGCAGCTGATGAGGCCTGAGCTCTCGTAGAGTGTGCCCTTACAATCAGTGGCAGGGGAATCCCTGCCAAATCATAACACGTGCGTATGCACGAGGTGATCCAGCGGGAAAGCTGCTGGGTGGAGATGGGTTGCCCCTTAGCCCGCTCGGCCGAGGCAATAAAGAGTTGAGAGGATTTCCGAAACGGCTTAGTCCGATCCAGATAAAAAGCCAAAGCCCTACGCACATTGAGCGTGTGGAGGCGGCGTTCCTCGTTAGAGGAGTGGGGCTTAGGACAGAGCACGGGGAGGAAGATGCTCTGCTCCATATGGAAGGTGGAGACCACCTTTGGGAGTAGGGTGACCAGATCACCCAAGTCAAATATCGGGACGCGTGGCGGGAGGGGGCGGGGCAAAACAAAAACAAACAAACAAAAAACCACCCTTCCTCCACAAGCGCTGGAAGGAGGCCCGGGAGAAGCAGAGGAAGCGCAGGGCCGGGGTGAGTGAGAGTCCGGCCTGGCCCCAGTGTAGGCAGGACTCAGTCGGGCGGTAGGGAGAGTAGGGGGGCGGCCCGCGGGGCCAGGCGGCGGCTGTTCTCCCCCCCTGGGCAGCGGGACTCGGGAGCAGCCACTGCTGCAGCTCCCACTGCCACGGGGGGAGGAAGCGGCCGATGGCCAAGCTCGGCGGCTGCGGCTCTGGCGCCCGGGCCCGAACCCCCCGAGCCTGGGCCTGCTGCGGGGACCCAGCAGCGCGCACGCTGCGCCCAACCCCTGGCCAGTCGCGGCTGGGCTGCTGCCCAGCTGGTGCTATCCCGCGGCGGCCCCGGAGTGGGGGCAGCAGGCCCCAGCCCCCCCGTCCCGCTCGGGTCCCGCAGGGGAACAAACGGGGCTGGGCTGCCGATGCCGAGCTCTTCCCTTGCTTTTTGGCGGGAGTGTGGCACCGACTGGTCGAAGGGGCCTCGCTACGTACCGACGATGCGGCGGCCGGTGCCGAGTCCGATCTGCACACCGGCATCGGAGTCAGCGCCGACTCCATCAGGAGAGCTCAAAGTCTGAAGTCTTTCTCCTTCTTGGTTCTTGGCTTGAACAACCTGCAAATCTTGCAACGGTCGCTGATGTGAGTCTCACCCAGGCAGCGAAGGCACTCAGCGTGAGGGTCACTCCTGGGCATAGAACGGCGACAGGAGTAGCACGACTTGAAGCCTGGGGCACGGGGCATGCCCCAAGCCCGCTCTGTCCACTGAAGAACAATCTACAACGGTACCACTAAAGTCAAGAAGAAGGACTGCAGCAGAGCGGGAGCACAAAGGTTCCGACTACCTTCACTGGCGGCAAGAAGGAACTGAGGGTGGGGGGAGCCCGTAGCTCCCCTTATAGCGCGATATACAGGCGCCACTCCAGGGGTCGCCACGGTGCTCCCCCAGTACGGGTACTGCTAAGGGAAAAACTTCCGGCACCGGTGCACATGGCGAGCACGCACACCTACTGTGGAATACACAGGAGCAATCACTCGAAGAAGCTCTGCCCAGCTCTGAAGGCAGTGCCGCCACCAGCAGCAGCGCAGAAGTAAGGGTAGCAGTACAGCAACCCCCCCTACAATAACCTTGTGACCCCCCACCCCACAAGTCCTTTTTGGGTCAGGATCCCTACAATTAAAACACTGTGAAATTTCAGATTTAAATAGCTGAAATCATGAAATTTACTATTTTTAAAATCCTATGGCCGTGAAATTGACCAAAATGGCCCATGAATTTGATAGAGCCCTATGAGAGACAGAAATTGTGGACGGGCCCAAACTGCACAGTTAGGATCTGTATATTTGCAAAGTTTGTAGGGGCTGGTTCTAGGCCAACCTTGATAAACAGAAACTGATGTTAGGCTGAACACTCATGCAACTGATAGTAGGAAAACTGAATGTCATTCTGTAGCTTGATACATAGCTGGAAGTTGGGTTTGAATCAAAATAAGAAAGCCATAAAAGATTATTAATTATTATTATGAAAGGCAAATAATTTTAGCTAAGGCAAGTACAGTGCATGAAAATTCCATTGGCCGTGCTCCTGCTTTCGTTTTTAAACTGCTATTTCAGTAAGTGTGGCAAGCAGCAGAGTTCAGAGGTCAAGCTAAAAGGATAAGCATCAATGGGAAGCCCTGCGGTGTGACACAAGTGCATAGTGGTATATTGCCCACAGCCCATGGAGAACTTGTCAGCAGCTCAGTGCGACTCCCTAGAAGAAGGGTCTACTGTTTCATTGCATTCCTCTCCCTGGAGACTGCAGCATACACATGGGGAAGGAACAACAACCTGGCTCTCTTTTATTTTAAATATCTTCATTTTTTGTTGTTTGTCGACAACAGGTTATCAATGGAAAAGGTTCCCAAGCTCCTGGAAACTTAAATGCAAGCTAGAAATAGTAGAAAGACTGACAGTGATGTGGTTTACAGTGACAGATGACAGGAATAAATACTGAGAGTCATTTATTATGTTTGCTCAACTATCGCTAATCCTCTGCAGAACCTTCCTGCTGCATCCCATTGATCAATGTTTCATTCTCCTATGAAAGCTGAACCTATCTAAGCACCAAAGCAGGCTTTGATGAACCAGAATTCGCTCTTGGAGAAATATTTGTGATACAGGGTCATTTTCATGAAAAATAAATGATCAAATTACCAGCTAAAATGTATCACGTTCACTGGTTGGGCTCTCCTTTATTTGACTGTAATCACAACAGTGTTTATGGACAGCGCAGAGGGCATCTCTTGGCAAGTCACATTGCTTCAAAAATGTATATATATTAAAAGAGTCAAGAAAATACACTCTCAAAGAGCTAAATTCACCCCTGGTATACAGGAAATGGAGTTCTACCAAGGAAGAATTTGGGTCAGAGTGAAAATTAAGGATAACCTTTGATTTGACTGGTCTTTCTATCATAACCAATGCAAACACAAACAAGATACTCAGGGGCCATTTTCTTGTTCTGTGTTTGTACAGCACCTAGCACAATAGGGTCCTATTGTGTGATGGGGGCTCCTAGGCACTGTGATCATACAAAAAATAAATCATCTTCATCTATTTTGAATTATGATTGAGGAAGAGAAAAGAAACGAGAACATAAGACAAGGATTCCTGAAATTTCTATGGAACGATATAGATATGACAGGGTTCATTTGAAAAGAAGCAACATCATGGTCTCTGAATATGATCAGCCAACGGAAAAAATTTTTTGCATTGATATAGGTCCAATTGTGTCACCCTTACTCACTCTGAAATCCTTGGGACTAATCACAGAGAAAATACGAATAAAAGTGGCAGAATGGGGACCTTAATGTTTCTATTTTTATATACTGTTGGGAAGCTTTGGAGGAAGTGGTGTTTCTTGGACCCAGAGAGAAACTGAATTATTTCTTTCCTATATATGCCAGTTCAAATCTCATTTAAATTAATCTTTTCCTATTTTTAATTAATTCAGTTGTTGTATGACTTTTACTTGCTTCCAGACTCTTCTTCTTCCCCTTATCCCATCATCTGGGGTCAGGTGGTCATGCAAGCATCCACCATCTGCATCTGTCTGAGGCAGTACTAAGGTCCACCTGCTTACAGTCTTCTTTGATGAAATCCATCTATTACTTTCTCGAGGTCTCTTTTCTACCATCCTTTCCTGCCATATTGTATTCATCTTCTTGGTACGTTCTCTGCATGTGTCCAAACCAGCCGAGTCATGCTTCCTGGATTTTGTCAGCCACATCACAGACTTTGACTTCCATCCTAATGCTTTCATTTCACAATCTGTCCCTTCCTTTTACTGTGCAAAGATATCTCATCTCACATCCTGTAAGCATTGATTCTGCTTTCCCTTCAGTGCCCATGCTTGTCCACCATACAGCACTGAGGTTGTATCATTGTGCTACACAGTCGGGCTTTCAGTCTCAATGGCACATGCTTGTCATACACAACACGGGAGATTTTATTCCACACTCTTCCAGCACTCCGCAATCTGGACTGTATCTCCTATTCAGGCTCGCCATTATCCATGACCCAGCCACCCACCTACTTGAACTGGCCAGTCTGGTTTAGTCATATTCCATTAATCTCCATATCCAGTTTCCCTGTGGTACTTCTACTGACCCACCATAACCTCAGTCTCAGTCATGTTCATTTTCATCCCATGCCTGCTTAACTGGTCATACTACTGGTTAACTTCCAGATTCTTCCTTAACTGTAATCGAAACACAGCAAAATGTGCAAATATTTAATGCAGCTGTATGAATTTCAGGCTTTTTTACACATGAGACCTGACTCATCATTGTGTTACTCCAGTTTTGTGCCAATGTAACTGTGTTGACATAAATGGAGTTACACCGGCACAAACTGAACACAGCGATGAACCAGGCCCATGCATTTTAAAGTCATTTATAGAAGATGTGTCACACTTTGAGTGCTACGAGCCTTGTGTTGGAGCAAGGGTTATCACTTGCTCACTGAGCAAAGTTCAAACCACGGTACCATACTTTCACTACAGGGATTGTCAGGGGACCAGTCCATTATTGAAGCATGGATGGGCTCAGCTGCTCTGACCAACGTACTGCCCCAAAAAGACAATAATAACGATTAATAATAATAAATAATATGCACCTGTACAACCTCTTGAAAGACCTCAAAATGCTTTACGGACATCAATCAATTAAGCTTCACAATACTGTATAGGATAGAGAAGGAAAACAGAAGCACAAAAAGATTAAGCCAACAGTTTT
The DNA here is from genome assembly GCF_002925995.2 of Terrapene triunguis. Classification (NCBI taxonomy): domain Eukaryota; kingdom Metazoa; phylum Chordata; order Testudines; family Emydidae; genus Terrapene; species Terrapene triunguis. Next base: position 3,450,252 of record NW_020664471.1, on the reverse strand, counting down.
CAAGGATGTCTTCTAGTTTTGGGTGTCCAATTTGAGATGATGAGGACCTGATATTCAGAGGTGCTTGAACTGTGGGTGATCAAGATGTCTGAAGCTTAGGCTCTAGGTGTCTCATTTTGAGTACCAAAAAATGAAGGCACACTACATTTGTGATCAATTTTGACCTAAGTGGCTTGTCTAAGGTCACAGAGTGAATCAGTGGTACAGCTGGCAACAGTACACACAAGTCCTGACTCCTACTCTGATGTGCTACTCACCAGACCAGCAGTTCTCAGATTTCAAGACCTATTGTATCCACATTTCCAACTCTCAGAAGAACGTGGTGAACCACCTCTGTACTTTACTCAGTGTAGTTATAATGGACTCTTTTTCTGAGGTTATACTTTCAACAAACCTGGATAACGCCTGATTGCCACCAGTTTGAGAACCACTGCATCAGGGAGTGAGCATGGTCTAGCGCACGTTCTGCAGTGAGTTTGGCACTGTGCAAGGGAAGCTTGACTCTCCATATGGCTAGGAGGAAGCATGGTTTTTGCTGTACATGAACTATGGCTGCATCATTAGCACAAAGCCATCCTTAAATCAATTTCCTTTCGAAACCTGGGCTGTAGGGTGTCACTTTTGAATATCTGATTTAAAACTCTGGCAGTGGGAAGCCTTTTTTCTGTTTGTCTGGATTTGACTAGGCTCCAGGAAGCCTGACTACATGGTATTATAAAATCTCAAGCCTCAGGGAATTGCACCCACATCTGATCTCTCATATCTACTCCTGGTCTTGATCTGCACACACAACTCCCACTGACTTCAGCAGTTCTGCATGGAAACTGCCGACCAGTATGTGCCAGTGAATATTTAAAATGTACAACGTCTAAACTGCAGGAGAACATACTTCTGTGATCCCCCGATGCATGCTCCTGTGATCTCCTATTGAGGAGAGCACCAAGCGAGCTCTTCAAAGCTGCATTACTGACCTTGGGCCTGTTCCTGCTCCCATGGAAGTCAATGGAAGTTTTCCCATTGACTTCAGTGGGACTAGAATCAGGCTTTTTCTCTCTAGTTCCTTTTATCCACACAAAAGGTGTAGAGGGCAGTGTCACTTCATCTAAAAAGCAACATTTTTAAAGTGTCTTATTCCCATTATACAGTACATCATTCAGTCTGATAGCTACCTTGTCTGATATAGACTCACTGTAAATGTTCCAGTTGAGAGGTTATGTTTCCTTTTACATTTTATTTTCCTTCAAAGGATTAGCCTTTTAGAGGAGAGCTCTTACATTATAAAGCCAAGTATTCTTGTTTCACCTTTATGGCACTTGATAGTGGATCTGCAATTATATATTGTTCCAAATGCCTGTGGAGCCCTTCCACTGCACAATGTTATCAGACTTCAGTCTTGCAGGGTTGTTTCATATATCATATACACGTGGGACAATTTCCTGTGGTTACTTTTCACCTGTATAAGTTGCAAGCCAATATTCTATCAATCATTTATGACTTTGAACATATAAAAAATAATTTCCTGGAAAGTTAAGCATTTTAATTGCTCCATAAATAAAAATAGAAAAAGAAAAATATCATTTCTAAAAATCCCACAAAATATTCCACAGCATTTTTGCAAGAGATATATCTATCTGTTTCCAAATCTCAGGAGCTGTCAAGGGACTAGTGTTCAGAAATAATAAACTCTCCAGATTCTGGGTCGAAAACTGGGGTGGCAAGACGTTTGAACAAAAACTGAAAGATCATTGTATTCCCTGGACACAGAGGGCTGGATGTGTTGCAGTGAAACGTAAACATCTTACAGTTTCATCTGCTAAAGCTGTTTGACCCTATATATGACTAGCCTTCCTTTTTCCACAAACCCCAGACAGTAAATTCAGTCCTGCACCACTGAAGTCACTTTTGCCATTGACTTCTGTTCCCAGCTCTGCTACTGGGTGATGTTGGGCAAGACATTTTACCTTCCTGTGCTACATTTTTCCCAGCTGCAAAATGGGGATAATGATGCTTACCTCTCTTTGTAAAGCACTTTGAGATCTAATGATGACAAGCACTCTATAAGAGCTAGATAGTGTTATAAAACCGGCCGTTTTTAGGGGATAAAACTACATCTTGCCTTGCCTTCAATGGCACTACTTATGTGAGTAAGAAGAAACTGTGTGATAACGGATTTGCAGGTTCAGTCCCTAACTTTTCATCCTTTAATAAGAAAACATACAAAATTAGTGATCTGGGGCAGAAAATTAAATCCCTAGAACTGGATCATATTCCGAATAAAAATAAAGAAGTTCTTTAAAAACTAATCTCTCTGAAGTCTCGATACAACATGATACTCTCTCAAGGTGCAGGTTTCTCTAGCTTGCTTCTTAAGAGTGCTTTGCTTTGCAGAATTTAACAATGCAGGCTATTTTTTTAACTCAGTTAAAAAGTAACAAATTACCTGAAATCATAAAAGAATAGAAACAAGATACTGGCACTCGACTTTAGAAGTAATTGGAATCAGATTCTTAGGTTAACGCAAAGATGTTGTCACTTTTTTACCAGTTATTAATATATTTGATTCAAACTCAACAAAACAGCCTTTTGCAATTTCTTGTGGTGAGTGAGTGTGGGAATCCGTGACAGCACCAGGGGAGGGAGCTCTAGAGCCAGTGTAGCTTGCCTTGGCCACCAGTGGGTCCCCAGACATCCACACAGATCTCAAGGAATGTAAGGATTCTAGGGACCGAACCCCCTGCTCATTCCAGCAGAAAGAGGGGGCAAATCCTACCCCACAACAGAATTATTTGGTGGAATCTTTGCAAGATCAGCCTCAGGGAGTATGTGGGAGAGAGCAAACTGCCACTTGCTCAGCGTCCCACAGTCAGTGGCAGAGTCAGGTACAGATCCCAGGTCCCCTGCTCTCCCTGTCCCCTTCTGTGTTCATCTCACTGGGAAATCTGGGTAGGGTGAGTATCGCAATCACCATCCCATAGGAACGATTAACTGACTTTCAACTATTTGCTACAACTGCTGTCCAACGTCTTGAAAAGGCTCGGACCCCTTTTTGTATAGAATCTGGCACGATGGGGCCTAGACCCTGATTGGAGCCTGTGGGCACAACTGACATATAAATTAATAAAATCAAATGATAATAATAATTAATAATAAATAGGCAAGCTGGTTGTATCAAGACTGAGTACGGTACTGGCAACGGCAGAAATGTATATAACATCAGTATGGCAAATAAAACATCTGACTCCATTATTCCTGTCCTGTGGACTTTACTCCCTCAGATTATTAACAAAATCCCTACAATATCTAAAATTATCTCAACAACTCAAAAAAAATGGGTAGGGGAAGGAAATAACGGAATATATTTAAATAATAGCTTATCTTTTGGTGCTGCAGCCCTTGCCCCTCCCACTACCCTTTGGTTGTCATCACTTGCTGCTCTATGTCTTATTTAGGGCCCAATCCTACAACATGCTGACTTTATTAAATCTTTTAATCTCAGACCAGGCATTCATTGGTTACAAGAGCTGTCACAGAAACCTTCTGATTCAGATCTATATACTAAAACCAAGCTGTAGCTCTTGACTCCTTATGTGCCTTTCCTCCAGTGTCTCTTCCTCCAGACTTAAACAATCATCTCCCTGACTGAGGGTCATGACAGAGGCTTTCAGAAAATCTTGCTGATATAGTTGATTCCCAGATGAGCTGCTCTTTATATGCTTCTTTATGGAACTCTCTCAATTTCTGGATGGGTAAGGAAGACGTACTTACACGAGGTTTTGCTCTCCAAGGGCATCAAGTCATGTATATGGGTGATATCATTCCAGGTGGTCACTTATATTCAGTTAGGGAAATGCAATCGACATTTAATTTAGCAAGTCAACAGTTTAAATATTTACAGATTAGAAACATACATCTAAAACATTCTCAAGTTTTCCTTCAAATCTTCAGACAACTTGAGGGCATATAAAATAACTGAATGTTAAAATACCAGCATCTCAAGTGATTTGCACAATTTCCAAAACAGATATTTCTAGACAGGACTAATCATTAACCATTGCAAGGGTCATAATAGTTCTAGGAATTGGATACTTGGATTTTTCTCCTGCAAAAGTGATTTGCTGTGGTCAGCCACCAATATAAGTATTAGGTTGCAAGGAGGAAGCTGTTAGGGTGCAGAGGGTATGATAACTCTGCCGTCGATGTTTCTTAGACAGACCTCCACTGCTGCTATAAATACCTTGGGTCTTCAATACATTTGCCAAATCGTGATGTAGTAAGGCTCAATCCTCAACCTACCAAAGTCCATAGGAGTTTTGCCACTGACTTGTTCAACTGATGCATTTATTATTAATAAACATGCATCGTCCAAAGTCATTTCTAAAATACCTATTCAGCAAACAGTTTAAAACAGCAAATATTTGTTCACTTTTTATAGAAATAAAGGTGCGTATACACTGTGCAAAAACAAGTAATCCAGTGTTATCTGAGCAATTATCTTTAATGTCTATTCCAAAATCCTGAATGTGTCAGCCTGCTAGTCCACTTCCTATGTTTTTTCTATCTGCAAGATCTGCAAGTAATTTAGTCTTCTTTTCACAGAGCGCGAAGACATTCAGTTTGTTTACACTGGAGACAAATTTTACTCAATTGACGCAATTCTATTGATTAAATAATGGCTTTCTTCCTCATTTATAGGCAATTTCAGCCTTGTATCATAAAAGCAGTAAGTGATTGTCATCTGTATGAATATTATGTGACAGGCAGATTATCAGGTATAAGTCTTAGTGCCTAATGACAGGACCTTTTTAGTGAGTGATTCAGGTCTGCATATCTATAATCTGTTCTAGAAATAGAGTAGATGATTAAATAAGTCAACAAAAGGTCAACTATAGGCCAACTACTGATTGTATAAATGGTCAGACCTTGACAAGGTGAAATGAAAGAGACACTTTGTCCTATTCAAGCATTAGAACAGTGGGAGACAGCTTCTGTTTCTCGATAACTTTTAATATTAATTGATATAATTTTGCTTTAACAATATTATTTAATATCAAGTATCTTTTTATAGTTATTTTCAAAGGAAAATAATATCTTACAAAAGTCTACGCATTTCCTTTTCTGTGTGAAATTTCCTCTCACAAAGAAATGAAATCAAAAAATGAAGAATGAATTGTCTCATTTAAAAGGACTGAAAATCGGAGTTTCAAAGTCTTTGTGCTGTAAGGACCTGGTGCAAAGCTTAGTGAAGTTCATGAAAAAAATGGCCCTTAAAGAAACAATCCTATTGGTATTAGTGGGTTTGGCTCAGGCACTCTGGGCCAGGTTTTCAAAGGTATTTAGGCACCTGAAGCTGCAGATCGGTGCCTAGTCTGATTTTCAAAAGCACCTAAGTAGGTTTAGGCACCTCACTCCCATTTACTTCAATGGGTGTTAGGCATCAAATGGAATTTACTAAAGTGTCTGTGCAGGTTGGGTGCCTATCTGCCTCTTTAGGCACCTAAATACCTTTGAAAATCTGGCCCTAAGTCATATAATATTTTAATTGTATTTAATTTAACAGTTGTCTTAGCCATTGTTGGACCATCCTAAAAATGTGTAAACTTTTCTGGAGGAGGTTGTTGTTTAGCAGTGGCTAAAACAACTGCTAAGTTAAACAAAGTTTAAAAGGTTATATAACTGCACAACCTACCTTTCCATACCACTAAAATTCTCTGATTTCAAATGCCAGGTATATTCTTTCAGTCCAGTACTGCAGCATCAAACCAGGCCTTTTAAATGTATTTGCATCCACTAAATATTACTTGAAATATTGCAGCTAATCACTGCCGCTCTCCCACTCAATGCTGTGATTCCACAAGATATCACAAGCTAAACAAAGCTTAGCTGGGGTGGCTCAACAATTAGACGGGGCATTGGAGAAGTACAGGAGGTGTTTCAGACCCTCTTGTTGGTGACTCAGTAGATACGGACAGCTCTCCAGAGCCAGAGCCCCCTGAAGTCAATGGGAGCCTTTACATTCATTTCAATGAACTTTGGATCAAGCCATTAATCAATACCTAACCGATGTGCCAGCACTCTGCCATCTGGCACTGTATTGTGGGACATGTTGGCTTACAAATAAGACTTAAAACAGAAATCCTCACCCTTTGTGGTAAATACATAGAAACCATGGCACTTTTTGTAAGAATAGCAATATCAGCCCTAATGTACCTTACAAAGTTCCAATTCAAGTATCTACATTCTCCCTAACCTTAGTTTTAATATTTCATATAAGATAGTATTCATTTCCTGTCCTAAACCTCTGTGTAGTGTTAGTGTGCTGGTAAATAGTTGCTGCGCTTCAGACCAAAGGTGGCTGCATTTCAGTGGTAGATAAAATGATCTCTGTGGATTATATGTAAAGTACTATAGCCTTAAATGGAAGATGGAAAGTAAATAGAAGAGAAGCTGACATGGATGCAAACATAGATGCACCAGTCACCTGTAAGTGTCCTTTCCCAATTTCTCCCTGTAAGGATCTCCTGCTTCACTACCTGAAAAGGCTGTTTGCAATCATATTTCTATAAAGCAATAGTGACATCTAGTGATCAATTAATCTAATGTATGCTTTTAATCTTGTGGCTAAAATTTATGTTCTTGTGTTCTTAACTGTGGCACCTTCAGGCTTTCCTGGAGGGAAACTGCAGCATGAGGCATGCACAAGGCCAGTCTTGAACTAGCTGTAACAGCAACAAACAAGAAAAACTTATAAATTGATTTATAGGTGACGCAGGTAGATTAGTTAGCTGCCAAACTCTAACAACTTTCTACTGAGCATGTGAAAACTGAGATTTTCAGAAACTCAGAACTTGGCCATATTTAGGTGGATTTTCCTGGGGATGGCAAAAGGCACATCCCTGACACCAGGACAACCTCTCTGCCAAAATGTAAATCCTTGCTCCAAACCAGGGCGGCACTAGAGCTTCTCAACTAAACAGCTATACGAATTTTTAACATGATCAAAACAACATATGTTTCCCCTAATCTCATTCTTGAAATGACTACACCATTTTGGCTGAAATATTTTTTAAAATTCAGTCTGAAGCAGATACTCAGCATAGAAAAATTTCAGCCCCAATGATTAAAGTTTGGTAAAGATATAAGCAACCCAAATAAGGTCTTATAATGGGAAATGTCAGTCAACCTTATCTATAGGCATCACTACCTGCACTGCTTAGAATTACTTTAATAGCAGCCAAAGTTTTCCTGAAAGACACTTTTTGAATGAAATGGTATTTCACAAACGAAGGTATATATCAATTACGCTTCAGTAATGCAAATATTAAAAGGATCTAAAAGTTTTTATAACAGCACTGATCTATTTTCAGTATAAGATCTACTTTAAGTATTTTATAGAAGCTTAAGAATTTTGCCTAAAAAACACAACACTTTTCAAAAACGGTATGCAGACCATAGTGGTTTATGTTGCTGTGTGTGCTTCATGCCACACAGCAACATCTGCTAGCAGTTAATTTGCAAAATGGGAGACTGTCACCACAAAATGTAGACCTCTTAAAATAAACACACGAAAAATATTACTCAAGCAAAAATAAAGCTGCACAATAAATATAAGTGGGTGGTAGTGCTACACTAGCATAATGAATTTTATAACTAATCAAACGACTCACCACACTGAAGCTGACTGCCAAAGTGCCACTTCTAAGTGACTGCAGTTGCCAGGTTGATAGAAATCAGGCTTCCCCCCTCCCCCTTTACTTTTTTCTCCCTGTAAAAATATCCTAATTATCTATTTATTTTCCTGGGTGGTAATATTTTAAAAATACAAACCCAAAATCCAACCTTTCAAAGAGATTTGTCAGCAGAAAAAAATTTGGGCTTTCCTCTTTTAGGGCTATAGTTAGATGTGATGGTCACAGAAACATGGTCCTTACATTCAAGTAAATACAGTATGAAAGCAAAACCAGAACACAGTCACTATTCTATGGTGGCCGTGTTGTTTACTGACTGACAAGACCTTTAGCATTAGACAGCCAGAAAGAGAGGAAAAATAAGTTATCTACAGTATATAATACTGATGCTCCTTAATGTGAGCCAAAAAAGAATCACTCTGAGATTTTGAAAAAACACCCAACAAAACAAATGAAAAATCAATCAAATTCCTAGGGTTAAAAATATGGCACAAACAAACCTAACAATAATTTGGTGGAAACGGAACGAAGAATAAAAACTGTGTTTCCAGTGTTTCTATTATTTTATCTTCCTTTACTATTGGCCAATTCCAGTTCTTGTGGTCTCAGATTTTACCAAAACAGCAAGGGTCACTTTATTAATCCTTGCTAAAGGGTTTATTATCAGTGCAGTAATGTTATTGCCATAATCATTTTTGAGAGAAATAGCTTATCTTTGTACATAACATCATATATCACAATGAGAAATGCTTTAGTATAGAATGAAGAGTAGAAAAAACGGGTCTTTTTAGCTGCATCTTTCACTTTAGGAGGGGGTCCAATTCTCCAATGGGAACGCAGCAGCTCTGTAACCTATCGAGCCCCTACTGGGGAATAACCTAGGTTCCAGTAGGAAAAGAATATAGGACTACTCTCCACTATGGCTAACCTCAAATCCTAACACTTTCACATTTGGGAGGAAAAGGGGCTACAAATTTGCTGTCATCATAAAATCCACCAGAATACACTACCCTCAGGATCTGGAGTAGAACCCAGAATTCCTGGGTTCTGCCATTCCTCTGCTGCCAGAAAACAGCTGAGACAGCCACTGGTCCAAACAGAGGATGAAAACCTATTACTGCTATCATTTACTATATTAGCTCAAGTGGCAGAGTTCTATGCTGTGGATATAAAGGTTTAATCCTGCTCATTACCCATGTGGCAGCCAATATGTACAATTCAATTTCTGTTTTTTCCAGTGGTGCTGGAACTAGGGGGATGGGGGTGCTACTGCACCTCCTGGCTTGAAGTAGGACTAACAAACACCAAATACATGGTTTCCTTCCTCAGGACCCCCACTATAAAAATTGTTACAGCACCCCTGTTTTTTTCAGTCTGCTTTTTTAAAAACCTAGGCAATTACACACAAAAAGTTATGCTAAAAAAACAATAAGGTTGCAAAGTCAAGCACTCAAAAGTTCTTTCAGTGCACAGAATAGACAGAGCTCACAGAATGAACCAGGGTGGTGTGGTACCTTTGAAAATCTTCCCCAATCATGTTTTCCCCCTGCCTCACTGGTTGCAGAAGTTGGAAGGTGAGTAGTGACTGAAACAGGAGACTGCAAGAATGGAAAGAATGAGATCATGGTTTAGGAAATTGAATGAGGCCCTAAAGAGCTGGATTCTATCCCTGCCTCTGCCACACAGTTCTTATATGATGCCGGGCAAGTCACTTAAACCAGACTTTTCACAGGTGGTCACTAATTGTGTGGTCCTCCTTTTTCTGGGTGCCTGATTTGGTACACCTTGAGGTCTGCTATGTGGAACTGCTGAGCCCTCACAACTGCCACTGACACCAATGGGACCTGTGCTCTGAACATACAGAGTGCTATGTAATGCTAAGTACTCTGAAGAATCAGGCCATAGACATTTCAAATTGGGCACACAAAAGTATGGTTATTTTTGACAACGACATCTCTGTGCCTCAGCTCCCCGTCGGTGAAATGGAGGTGATACCTGCCTCACCTCACAGGGGTGAAGATAAATTCATTATTGTTTGTGAATAATTCTGTCTTCAGAGCAGGGTTCGAATAGTGTGCCGTAAATAAGGCCTAGGCCCACACATTGCATGATGAGGACAAAATTAAATCAAATCAAATGAAATGTTGAATAGCTGCTCATTAATTGAGTACCACCTTTCCTGTGCGCCGAATGAGGCTGAACAGCTGGCAGAGAGGAGGGTGAAGGCATAGGGAGGAACTTTGGAACTGACGTTTTCCAGGAGCTCTGCCAACTATTGCAGAGCCATAGACTTAGAACTACTTCCCTTATTGTGGGAGTGCAGGACACCACATTCGGGGACAAATGTATCTGGGATCAGACAGTTTAAGGGGCTTCCCCTCCCCCACTGGCTGGGTTGCAGGTGGATGTGGTATGACAGAGAGCCTGGGAAATGAGAATTGATACAAAGTGTTCTTTGGAGGATGGGGGATGGAGTCACCTGTCCTCTGCTCTAGGGGAGGCAGGTGCTGCTCTGGGAGGGTGCTGGCCATGTTAAAGGTTGTGGAATTTTTAGACAATGTGGTCTCTTCTCATTCATTTGGATACCCTGATGCTATAGTGTAACATCCCTCTTATATTCTATGCACTGAATGAGGCAGGGATCTCTGTGGGAAAAAAATAGTATGTGATCTTGTAATTAAAAACTATCCTGTAACGCAATCAAACAAGGGGGCTGAATTAAGGTGCACAAGCAACCTTGAGTCTGGCATTTCCCAACTACTGAGTGTTTGACTTTGCACCCTTAATGTTCTTTTAATGTAGTTTTTTGTATGCAATATGTAAAATAGACTGTAATGCTGTTCTGTTATTGAAGATTATTTTAATGTTACTGAGATTCCCAGCACTGATTTAGCTTTGCTTTTGTAAAAATGTTGCAGTTTACATAAATGCATATTAAATTAATAAGACCGCATTTGTACATCACCCTCCATCTGAAGATATCAAAGTAGCACACAAACATTAAACAGCTAAATTCTGCTTTCACTTACTATAGATTCACATGAATGTAACTCCATTGACTTTAGAGTATGTTTACCTCCAATTTGGCCCTACTTAATTAACTCTACAGCACCCTGTGAAGTACTGTAGGTTTCGTTAGTATTATTATCCTCATTTTACAGTTGAGGAAACTGAGGCAAATAGTTTTTTTTAAAGGGCTGGATACTGCCTAATCCTTCCATGGGTGCTGAGGGGATGGGAATGATTTTGAAGGGGTATAATAGGCTCCTCCTGCACACTGGTAGTTCTGTGAGAAATTCAGAATGTCTCCCAGTGCTCCACGGGGTTGTGACTGACTACCTGGTCAAAGGTCATACCATAAGCAAGAGTCAGAACCAAGACGGAGCATGAGTCTTCGAACGCCAAGCCCTATACTCTAACTGCTAGACCATGCTGCTTCTCTGTATCGCTCTCTTCCTCTACCACTGTACTGGAATTACAGCTCCATTTTCAGCTGTCAGATATCAATTCATGTAAGTTTACTGCATAGCTTGCCTATAATATCAATGACCATCTTGCAATAGTTGAACCATATATATATAAAGAATAACCCTCTGCTATGATACTCAGCTGAATTAGACCTTATTTAACTGAGATACTTACGATTATATATATTTTAAGCTAAATCAGCCAGCCCTTACCTGTGTTCAACACAGATGGGAATTGTGCCATAAAGTAAATTCTGGGCTGTAATCGGATCATTAATCCAAGCAAATGATTGGCTGATAACCCATAGTTTGACTTTTAATCAAACTTCTCACTATTCCTTTTCAGTGATCTCAAGTGGGGTTGATTATTCTTATAAAATAAAGCTAATGATTTAATTGATCAACTAACTCATTGTTTTAAATTGTCTAACTAACTACTCCCTGTTTAGCTGACAGTGGAAAAAGCTGGACGCAGGCTTCTGAAATGTTTGAGAAATGGTGTTGTTGGAGGTAATAACGATTCCCAGTGGTTGAACTGACTTACTGGCATTCCGAGAGCAAGTGGTGTCACATCTTTTCTCCCCAGATTGCTCAGTTAAATAGTCAAAGTTACTAAATAACTTTTGCATTTCTCTGCAGCTAGCCGAGCAGCTGATTCTTCAAGGCAGTATTTAAGTTGCACATATCCATTGAGGCTGTTTGGGAAATAGTGATTTATTGGGGGAGGGGAAAAGAAGTCTTTACAAAATCTCACTTGGAAGCTTTTGATTGTGGCTTGCTTTATTGCTGAGATTGTGGAACTGTAATAAGGTTGCTCTCAGGTTGTCAATCACCATTTTCTTTAACACGGCAGCTAGGGTGACCAGACAGCAAGTGTGAAAAATCGGGATGGGGTGGGGGGTAATAGGAGCCTATATAAGAAAAAGACACAAAAATCGGGACTGTCCCTATAAAATCGGGACATCTGGTCACCCTAACGGCAGCAGAGCACCACAAACAATATCCTCCCCTAAAGGAAAAGGATTTTTTTCTTCCCAGGGATCTGGTGGCAAAGTCTCAAACAAACAAAAACGTTTTATGTTAGAGTTCAAGCTAAAGAAAACCACCTCTCCTCCTAGGCATCTTTGCTGTGAGTCCAAACTCTCGCTGAGATCTGGTAGATAAAGTTTTGAACAGCACACTAAAATCCAAACAAAAAAGAATAGCCCCTGCACAGGGCTCAAATCAGCTGAGTTTTCCCTTCTCTCCAGAGAAACTCTCAGTAAATCCCCTGCCAAGAGAGAGGAGAGCCTCGCCTCTTCAAAGTTCTGGGCCCAAGCCCTAGACAGCATTGGTATCCTGAGTTTTTCTACACCCATGAGCTGCTATCTCAGGACCACTTCCTCTCTCTTGGCAGTTGTTGTCTGGAGTTGCATTTTCAGGAGGGAAAAAAAACCTAGAATAGGGTTAGCATGATTCTGGATATTTCCCTCTCAGCCTTAATAGGCCTCTGTACCATGTTAAAATAGTCTCACTCTTTGGCATAGATGAGGGAGAGAAACATATCGATAGCTCTCAGCCGACTCTCCACTTCCCCTAACCCTGGGCCTGGCTGCTGACCCATTCTGGGCCTGCTCCTAACACAACAATAGTGTCCTCAGGGTACATCTACACCGTCATAAAAAACCCACTGCACCAAGTTTCGGAGCCTGTGTCAACTGACGTGAGCTTGCGGGGCTCAGGCTGTAGGGCTGAAAATTGCAGTGTAGAAGTTCAGACGCAAGCTGGAGTCTGGGCTGTGAGATCTTCCCCTCCCCCGCCCCTTGCAGGATTTCTAAGCCCGGGCTCCAACCTGAGCCTGAACATCGACACCACAATTTCTAGCCCAAGCCTTGCCAGGCCCGAGCCAGCTGCGGCCTTGCTGTGGCTCTTTTATTGCAGTGTAGATGTACCAGGCAAGATCTGTCTACAGTTCCTTGACACCACTCCTTAGCATGGCCAAGTATCTCTCCCATCGGGTCTGAGGAGGAGTTGATAAAATGTGTGTTAATGGGAGAAAAAACAAAGGCCTAAATTCTGCTTTCACTCTGCCTCATTGACTTCACTGAAATTGCTGGGGTGTAACTAATGGCAGAATTTAGCCCTAAATATTGTGAAATGTGTATAATTATATGATTTGTTAATCTAGTGCTTTCACTTCTAAAAGGCCTTTCATGTGAGGATTCCAAGTTTCCCTGGGAAGCACAGATTCAGCAGCTCTGCACCAGGCAAAGAGGTTCCCTGTGCCAATGATATTCATCAGGGCAGGCCTTAAGTCTGCTCTGTGGCTCCTTTGTGCCAGTGAAGCTTGTGCAAAGAAGACATAGGGCAGCAATTAATCAGGCCCAACAACTAATAAAAAGTTATAATTGTTACTTCGGAATTAATTGCTGACCTCTAGTCTGATGCACGACTTAAAGATCCAGTGAGTTCTGGTTTTGATTTTGTTTTGTCAGTACATTAACCCTGAATTGCCTCATTCACCAGCAAAGGTGAAAACAAATTACTCAGATTGTCTTTCTCCAACAGATGTGCCGATCCCCCACCCTTTCCTCTAACTCAATGCCATTCATCTCACTTAGTGTTTAATAAGAGAGACACTGGACAGTACTATCTGTACAGTACTGCAGTAAGACTGCATTGCACTAGGTGGTTGGTTTCCATTTTTTTCTCAAATCAAAGAAATTAAGGGCCTCTGTTTTGTGTCCACCCATCCCTGCCCAGGAACCTAAGAAAGAAGCTCAGAATCCAGGCATGGAGAAGAGAAAGGATGGGAATTACTGGAGCCAGGGTGATGTGTATCATCCTCTAATCTCCAGCAGTAAGTTAATGCAGTTTCAGGGTGCATTTAAAAGGGGATTTGGGGGACAGTCATGGGCAGGGAAATGGCTGGCTGCAGCATTTCTTCAGTGTGTGGATGGAGAAGAGAGTCAGGGGACCCCAAAAGTGTAGTGAAGACACAAAGGCCTGGTCTACACTGGGGGGGCGGGGTCGATCTAAGTTACGCAGCTGAATAGCGTAGCTGAAGTCAACATACTTAGATCTACTTACCGCGGTGTCTTCACTGTGGTAAGTCGACAGCTGACGCTCTCTCATGGACTCCGCCTGTGCCTCTCTCCCTGGTGGAGTACCGGAGTCGACAGTAGAGCGCTCGGCAGTCAATTTATCGCGACCCCTGGATCAATCGCTGCCCATCGATCCAGCAGGTAACGTAAACAAGCCCAAAGCCTTCACATTGATCCATGGGATTTGGAGGCAGAACCTCCTGTTCATTCCATATTGGGAGCTAAGTGAGGAGAACTTGGGTGAGTTTTCCCACACAAAGGGGGCAAACTGAGCCCATATTTCCACAAATAAATGTTTTCCCATGTGCAATAAATTTTACATGCACACAATAAATAGAGGCCCACTGAAGATTTGATCACGTGAGCTAAATATTCAGTTCAGGGCGCTGGGATTAGAGCTGCAACATCCATTATTGTTAATGACACCTACACATCTAGTCCTGTGCAACACAGTAGTTCCCAGACCTGATGAGGCCTAAGACTCAATGATTTAAAAATAAGACCTTGGTCTGAGTGAGCAAGTACATATTTAGAATATGACAATAAAAATGTAGAGACAGGATTATCTTTTTTGAAAGCCACAAAGTTTGCTTTAATACTTTATGTTCCTGAATCAGATCCATTTCTCTGCAGTAAACTGATGCTAGCCTACCAAAGCCTTCCTTCCCAAGGTCACAGAGGAACATCATATTCGTTTATGGTTTCATAATCACCTCAAGCTGAAGTCCATTTTCTGGAGTTTTTCAAGTTATTTGCAAATTATAATTCTGTTAAACCTTGCAGAGCAGTAGCTGTAGATTATTTTATTTCAGCCTTGCCATACAATGACTTTGTTGTTTCATCTCATCAGCTGTTTTAGGATCATATTATTAGGGATAATACTGGGAATTATGGAATTAGCTCAGACTCCTAGAATCTTGCACTGACCAGCTTATTCTGTCTCCCCTTTATGAATGCCTGATGTAATATACAAGAAGAAGAAATTTATACCATTCCAAAATATTAAGCTTTCACCTAATCATTATTGTTTGAAACCTTATTGAAACTCAACCTGATCTGCAGCTGGATATTACTAATATTTGACCTCAGACATGTGATCGTACATTAAATGTGGCTGGTAAAGTATCTGGTTAGCAGATTCATGATGGGAAACTTAATGAACTAGCACTATACATACACTGCTGTGCACATAAGTTATATCTGGCTGCCATGTGTGCCCAGAAGCAGTTCTTTCTCTGGATATGTTGAAATACTCTGTCACCACAAGTCAGGCTCGCCCTTGATATTTTTCATAAGCCTCCAGAGGAAATTAATGTTGGTTCTTAAAGGTTATATCTTTTGTATAATAAAAAGAACAGATAACTATATCCTACTGAAAACAGAAATATATCAGAAATGAAGAAGGTAACATAACCCACGTGAAACTGATAACTCCACTATGGGGCTCATGTTCAGTGCGTGAAAGAATTACAGGCCATGAAAATGGCTGGCTGGTGTTTTCTCTCATCGGAACATTCAGCGTTACTGCCAGACTGTCTGGAATGAGGGTGGAGGGGAATAAAACAAAAACGTGAGGCACAAAGGGTTTGGAAGGAGAGCTGAGAAAAGGAGGCAAATGTTGTTTTTTAACATCCTGTTGCGGCTTTCAGTGATCAAAACTGTGCCACAGTATGTAGCACGTGTTTAAATACAATTGTTGGTAATGGGGTGGCAGCGTGGTTCCCTTGACGAGTGCAGACACAGATTTGTTTTCCCTGGAAACCTTATTAGTCAAATCACGTCATAGATTGCACCCAACACCATTCCCAGCTATGTATGGGCAGCTTTGATAATATGGAAGTGCTCACAGTCTAAATAGATCAGACAGAGAAAGGAAGTATTATCATCACCGTTTTACAGATGGGAAACTGAGACACGGAGAGTTGAAGTGACTTGCCCAACATCCCTCAGGAGTCTATAGCAGAGTCAGGAACTGAACCAAGATTTCCAAAGTACCAGACAGTGCTTTAGCTACAAGACCCCATCCTCGTTTTGGGCTTCTATCTGACTCATATTTTGCTGACAATTATGTCCTGACCACTTAAGAAGCTGAACCTTACACTATATACTGTGTGCTGAGCAAAGGCATTTTACTTTGCAGAAGTATATACCCTTTGACATGTTCAGTCTCCCAGGTTGCCTGAGAGGCTCCCAGTTTTGGCTGTTTTCCACACTCTTCCCAACTGGGAGCATCAATCTCCCAATATGGAGAGCTGTGGAGAGAGAGAGAGAGAGAGAGAGAGAGAGAGAGAGAGAGAAGAAAAAAAAAGAAATTCCTGTTTGGAACGTAGATTTGTCAGCATAACCACATGGCTGTTTCTTTGTTATAGTGGGTGGGAGGGAAGGAAAGGGGGAGGGATGGAAATTGAGGTCCAATTATTTTTTAAAGTGTGCAAACAAAGATACACACACACACACACACACACACACACCTTTCTCTATAACTCAGCTGTACATGCAGAATGCCCAAGGCAAAAACCCTGTTCTGCAAAGCACTTAAAACACATGCTTAACTTTAAGCACATGCTTAAGTCCCATTGATTTCAAGGGGACTTAAACATGAGCTTAAAGTTAAATACAATTTTAAGTGCTTTGCTGAATCCGGGCCTGATCCAAAGCCCACTGAGGTCAATGGAAAGACTTCCATTGACTTCAGTGGACTTTGGCTCGGGCCCCAGGTGAACACGTCAGGGATTGCATGCACCATGAATTTTAGATTGTCAACGTGGGTGCACTTATAGTTCTAAAAGTTCAGGCCTTGATGCCTGGGTTGTTGAGAATAACAAAGGACGTTCCATTCTCCTCAGGGTTATTAACTACATATATAGGATGGTAGGGCACTCAACTAAGAGAATGACTTGATGATTTATAAGTACATAGATTAGATAGGTAGACAGAAAGATAAGGGATCATTTCTATAGAGTTACATCACTATAACTGTAGAATAATGCAGTGGTGAAATAAAATTAATCTACAAGCATAACAGTTTGGTTCTTGATACATTGGAATGAAACTGGAAAAGATCAAAAGGAAGTCTCAGAATGTTATTCTAGGTGTATCATCCCTTTATGTTTGACTAATTTGTCCTGAGTTCCACACATCCCGTGCGCGGATCCTTTGCTTGTGGGTTAAGAGTAGTTGGTTGAGGAGAATAAAACTGTAAGAGCATTTAGAGAAATTAAGAATATATTGGGGGAGGGGAACAGAAGGGGTTACTTCAGAGAATTCTATAGGTCAAATATTCAAAATGTCCATAATCAAATATGCATGTGAAAAATTTCACCACCAAGTGTTTTGGTAAGAAGCCACATATTTTCAAATGTCCCTTAGTATTTAGTTGATTTTTTAAAAGTTTAGTATAGTTGGAAAGAATTTATCGTTGTATAAATGTGCATTCTGCTAGAGGAGCCATTGTTTCCTGAGGATATGTCTATGCTGCAATACAACACCCGTGGCTGACATGGGCTTGCTGGGCACAAGCTGCATGGCTATGAAATTGTAGCACAAACATTCAGACTCAGACTAGAACCGGAGCTCTGGGACCCTCCCCCTCAGAGGCTGGAGCCTGAGCCCCAAACTCTACAATGCAAATTTTATAGCACCACAGCTTGAGCCCCTTCAGCTCACATGGGCCAGCCATGGGTGTTTTATTGTATTGTAGGCATATCCTGAGGTTCTTAATCTAGTTTTTCTAAGTCTCTGGGTTTTGCCTCATTAGAAGAATTCTTGTTCGAACCTGGTTTCTTATTGAAGAGACATTTATCTCCTTTAACACACAATTCACCACAGAGAGGATAAGGATTTACGATGATGCTGTTCTGTCTGAATGAGGTATTCTTCCAGCAGCAGAGGCTCAGCAAGTCAGCAGTGAGTAACCGCCCCGTGATATGAGAGGAGTCGGATTAAAGGGAGGGATCCAATACAGTGCAAAATTTAGAAACCTCAGGAGATTCATTTTCTCTCAACTCCTTTGCTACAGAGCTGAACTTCAGGTGCCTCTTTGATTCAAGTAAGTCGTTCTTATGGCTCTCGGATACCACGGTGATGAGTTTGGTAGAAATGCCTAGGCAGGAAAATTAGATATAGATGGTAAAAGGATGTGTACATTGCTTTGAGTTTTCACCATTCCCCATCACCCAGTGCATTATGGACCAAATCCTGTCCCATAGGCATAGCCCAAGATCTGTAAGTGCTGGGTTGACCTGTATTTCACTCCACAGGCCACAGAGCTGCTCCACAATCAGGCAGGAGAACATCTCTCTCCTGCTGGAGTGGCGCATGGTTTCTTTTCCTCCTCCTCCTCCTCCTCCATTCTCTCCCCCATTGTGGGGATTTCCCGCAAAATATGAGCCATGTGCAGAAGGTTTCCTCTGTGCACAGATCAGGATGGGGTGGCATTGTCTGACTCAGTGTTTGTTTTGTGCAACATTCCTTACTTTTTGTCCAGGCACCTTTATAAGGCAATTATTGAAAAGCCTTTCCCTATACGATACAACATTCTGGGGACTGTATATGAGCAAACTCTTCACAAATTGTAGTCTAGATGATACATTATAGATGGATTATAGTTCTGGGCCTTTTACTAAAGGGATTTATGCACATCTTCTACTGTAACATAACATAAGGCAAGGAATGTAAAAGTGAAGATCATAGAATCATAGAATATCAGGGTTGGAAGGGACCTCAGGAGGTCATCTAGTCCAACCCCCTGCGCAAAGCAGGACCAATCCCCAACTAAATCATCCCAGCCAGGGCTTTGTCAAGCCGGGCCTTAAAAACCTCTAAGGAAGGAGATTCCACCACCTTCCTAGGTAACCCATTCCAGTGCTTCACCACCCTCCTAGTGAAGAAATTTTTCCCAATATCCAACCTAAACCTCCCCCACTGCAACTTGAGACCATTACTCCTTGTTCTGACATCTGCTATCACTGAGAACAGTCTAGATCCATCCTCTTTGGAACCCCCCTTTCAGGTAGTAGAAAGCAGCTATCAAATCCCCCCTCATTCTTCTCTTCTGCAGACTAAATAATCCCAGTTTCCTCAGCCTCTCCTCATAAGTCATGTGCTCCAGCCCCCTAATCATTTTTGTTGCCCTCCGCTGGACTCTTTCACATTTTTCCACATCCTTCTTGTAGTGTGGGGCCCAAAACTGGACACAGTACGTCAGATGAGGCCTCACCAATGTCGAATACAGGGGAATGATCACATCCCTCGATTTTCTGGCAATGCTCCTACTTATACAGCCCAAATGCTGTTAGCCTTCTTGGCAACAAGGGCACACTGTTGACTCATATCCAGCTTCTCGTCCACTGTAACCCCTAGGTACTTTTCTTCAGAACTGCTGCCTAGCCACTCAGTCCCTAGTCTGTAGCAGTGCATGGTATTCTTCCGTCCTAAGTGCAGGACTCTGCACTTGTCCTTGTTGAACCTCATCAGATTTCTTTTGGCCCAATCCTCTAATTTATCTAGGTCCCTCTGTATCCTATCTCTACCCTCCAGCGTATCTAACACTCCTCCCAGTTTAGTGTCATCTGCAAACTTGCTGAGAGTGCAGTCCACACCATCCTCCAGATCATTAATGAAGATATTGAACAAAACCGTCCCCAGGACCGACTCTTGGGGCACTCTGCTTGATACCGGCTGCCAACTAGACATGGAGCCATTGATCACTACCCGTTGAGCCTGATGATCTAGCCAGCTTTCTATCCACCTTATAGTCCATTCATCCAGCCCATACTTCTTTAACTTGCTGGCAAGAATACTGTGAGAGACTGTATCAAAAGCTTTGCTAAAGTCAAGGAATAACATGTCCACTGCTTTCCCGTCATCCACAGAGCCAGTTATCTCATCATAGAAGGCAATTAGGTTAGTCAGGCATGACTTGCCCTTGGCGAATCCATGCAGACTGTTCCTGATCACTTTCCTGTCCTCGAAGTGCTTCAAAATTGAGGACCTGCTCCATGAGTTTTCCAGGGACTGAGGTGAGGCTGACTGGCCCGTAGTTCCCCGGATCCTCCTTCTTCCCTTTTTTAAAGATGGGCACTACATTAGCCTTTTTCCAGTCATCTGGGACCTCCCCCGATCGCCATGAGTTTTCAAAGATAATGGCCAATGGCACTGCAATCACATCCGCCAACTCCTTTAGCACCCTCGGATGCAGTGCATCCAGCCCCAGGGACTTGTGCTCATCCAGCTTTTCTAAATAGTCCCGAACCACTTCTTTCTCCATAGAGGGCTGGTCACCTCCTCCCCGTACTGTGCTGCCCAGTGCAGATGGAGGAGACAACCTCCTTTCTTCACAGTGAGGAATCAGCTTGGGTATAATGTCATAATGTGCAATTGGTGGTATGTGCAGACTATGTCGGTAGGTATCAATGTTAATTCATTTCAGATCAGGCTGAGATAAAAGTAGTTTAAAAAATCAGTTACAATTAGTTGTAAAGAGTTATAACAAGTTGTGCAGGAGCTGGACTTTCTGTTTCACAGGAAATTCCACAATTTTGCATTTGTTTTGTTCCGAATTGGAATGAAAACAAAATGTTTTGAAATCTCCTTTAAAATATAATTTCTGAAAAAGTTTCATTTCAGGGCAATCGAAACCTTTCATTTAGATAATATCAAAAAAAATTATAATAGAAAATAAAAGAAATTTCAAAATGAAAAGTCATTTTGAAATAAAAAAATCTGAAAGCGTTGAAATGGAACATTTGGGTCTTATCGAAACACCTTTTTTTCATTTTTCCCCCCTAAATGAAATGTTGTCAAAATCAAACACAGTCCTGAGGGAAGTTTCAATTTTGAACAAATAGTTATAAGCAGAACCCCCTCAATTCCTGATACAGAATGCAGGGTTCCCACCAAAAAGAATGTTCTCTGTTCTACTGTCAGGTTATACAGGAAAGACAAGGTGGGTAAGGTAATATATTTTATTGGACCAATTTCTGTTGGTGAGAGAGACAAACTTTCAAGCCACCCAGAGCTCTTCTTTAGTCAGTCCTTATATCCCATTATTAAGCCCTGCAGTTCCATCCAGGTAGGAAAGCCTGTCATGAATATAAAGGGAAGGGTAGCAACTGCCTTACCTGTAAGGGGTTAAGTAGTTCAAATAACCTAGTTGGCACCTGACCAGAAGGACCAATGAGAAAAGAAGATACTTTCAAATCTGTGGGGGGGGGGTTGTTTGTTGTTCTCTTTTGTTGTTCCCTCTCTGGATGGAGGGAGAAGCCAAGCAGGTACAATATCTCCTGAAAATATACCTGGAATAATCCATCTAAAACCACAGAAATTGTAGGTAGGGCAAGGACATGTGTTAGGTTATCTTTTGTTTTCGCTTGTGAATTTTCCTATGCTACAGAGGTAGTTTTATTCCTGTTTTTGTAACTGTGAAGCTGAGCCCAGAGGGGAATCCGCTGTGTTTTAATCTTTGTATTACCCTGTAAAGTACCTTCCATCCTGATTTTGCAGGAGTGATTCTTTTATTTTTTTCTTTATAAATAAAGTTCTTCTTTTAAGAACCTGATTGATTTCAGTGTCCTGAAGACAAAGGGTTTGGTCAGTGCTCACATTGCTCAGGCAATTGGTTGGTATATTATTTTCAAGCCTCCCCAGGAAAGGGGGTGAAGGGATTTGGGGGGATATTTTGGAGGGATAGGGATTCCAAGGGACCCTTCCCTGAATGTTTGTATAAATCACTCGGTGGTGGCAGCAATACCGTCCAAGGACAAGAAAAGGAATTTGTGCCTTGGGGAAGTTTGAAACTAAGCTGGTAAAATATAAGCTTACGGGGTCTTTTATGCAGGTCCCCACATCTGTACCCCAAAGTTCAGAGTGGGGAGGGGAACCCTGACAAAGCCTGTAAACAAATACCATTCATACTGTAAAAAAAGAGGTAAACAAACTTGGTATCCCAGAATCCCGAGGTCCTTCATACTCCAAGAAAGGGGATCACGAAACACTATTCCCATAAATACCTGAAGGTGAGTTGTCAATTTCTCCACAGAATCAATTGCCCACATTTTTGCAAACCATTCTGTGGCTGAGAATAGTGTTGATCTTTTTGCAATATTTAGCCATCACTCTAGTACCAGCATGGAGCAGCTACATAATTAGGCTATACTTGTTTTATGAAAGATGGTACATCCTGCATGGTACTAAATAAAAAATTGCATTTCTAGTTTTAGATATTTTGCTGTAATCATCAATATTTTCTATATAGCATTTTCTCCCAAAGTCAGGATTCTCAGCCACTTCATAGGTATAAAAATAGTGATTTTCTCACAACTTCTCCAACAATTAGGCAACAAACCTGCCCCAAGATGGTTCGATTTCATTGGCGTCAGCACCTATGGTACAATGTGGTTTGCGTTTCTTTAAGCATTCAGGAGTGTTTTCAGTAAGAACTCCAGATGGCTTTGCAATCAAAACCTTTGCATTCAGCTGATACCTTCAAGCTCTGTGTTGATATTGTTATGAAGAACTTTAGCCACATATGAATATTCAATATGGAAGGTGTTTCAAGTGAAGCAAAATATATTGGCTTCTGCAGCAACATGTGTTTAACTATTCTTCGTCTTTACAGTATCTTTAAAAATATTATGTGACATGTAAAATAGTAAAATTAGGAAAGAAAGGGAAAGGGAAAGAAAGGAAGCATGCATGAAGTGCCGTTCCTTCTTCTTTTCCCAAGTGAAATTGTTACTTAATTACAAACAGGGCACCCCTACGTGAGGAACTGAAGAGAAGGGCAACATATATGACCTTTCCATAGCACTGTGCTTTGAAATACATGCTAGGCAGAACCAATCAATGTGGACAGATTTAGCAAGATAAACACCCAAGGCGACATTTTATATTTGACAAGACTAGGTCTTCTCTGGGATAGAGAACAGCAATGAGAAAGCTTGTTATGTACATTTACAGATGTACATTTAAAAGGAAAATATTTGCTTATCAGTTGTGGCAGTATAATGTCAAACATAGGGTAGCTACTTGATGTTTTAACCTTACCCCCAAGCTATAAGGAAATTGGGTAGATAGTTCGTTTTCTTGTGTCTTTAGAGTAACTGAACATGAAAAGCTGGACTTAGGGAGAACAGCAGATAAGCTGCCCAACAAGGCCAACAGAGCTGGGGAAACATGTTCATGTGCAATGGATATCCCAATGTTTGCTTGGAAAAATGTAACATTTAGTGCTGATTTAAAGAATCCCATGTGAATAGGTAGTTGAGTTTACACAGGAAAAAGAAAAGGATATGGAAGATTGATACAAGTTGAGACTAAATTCATGACTGTGTTAATATACCTAGGACCCATTTTAATTAATGCTATGATCATATACCATAGTTAACGTAAAATTTTTTTTAAAAAAGGCAAAATAATGACCTGCGCTGAAAAATGCAATCTCAGACAAATATCTTGTAGATAGTTTAGCATCAGAGGTACATTTTCCTAGCAATACGAAACTGATGCTATAGGAAAAATAGGCCTATTTTAGCATGGATTGCTAACGTCTTATACCAATTTCTATTGAAGTCAATGGAATGACTTACACTGATGTCACAGGGCTTTGGGCTAGAGCCCTAGACAGGACTTAAGAACAGTTTAAGATACTTGCTACTCCATATTAATCTTAAGGAAAAATCCTGTAAAATTTAAGAGAGAATGATAACTTTGCTAGGCAATTTTTAAAACAACATATAGAGTTCGATAGCAGGGTTATAATTTTCTATTAAATTCTATAGGGTGTTTTTAAAATGTTGTAGAAATTACATTATTCTCTGCTAAATTCAGAGTGATTTTTGTAGCACCTTCTTGGTTTAACAATGAACAGCCCTATATACAAAATCCCAGTAGTGTTGTCATCCAAGATTTTGATTCAGGCACAATCCTAATCCTTAGTTATCTTTTCCACAATTAACTCTCCTGTTTGACAATAGACATTGCTCTAATGTGTCCTCTGGATGCTTAGAGGGTGATTGTGAGAACTAGAACAGGTATCTATCCCAAATATAGTGTACCGCCAAATACCACATCTTTAATAGGGCTTTGTTAAGGCATTAATTCATTGCATAGGGTTTGTACTTTGATTAGTTTATAGCTTAACTCTCACCATTTGATATGCTGTACAACTGCTTTTTTTTCCACTGAAAAATATTCCCCCTGAAATATTTTAATTGAAAAGGAAAATGTGCAAAAATACTTTTTCTGCAACAACTCAAATTTAGGAACCAGGTCACCTGAGCAAGTTTTATCCTGGTTGTTTATTTAATCTTATTTTTTCCCTGAAATACTATTGGTAACCAAGTGTTTGCCTACATTATTCTTGGATCACCATAAGGAATAGTCTGCTAGACAAGACAATCTGGTATTGGGCCTTCTCTCTCCCATCCAAACTCAAAGTCGCCATTTTATTCAATCAGGCTATTCTCAGCTATTGCCATTTCCTATACATGTGCCCTGAAATTAGGGTTGCCAACCCTGCAGGTGTCCAGGAGGGTGTCCTGGAGACTCCAGGAATTAAAGATTATGTCATATGATGAAACCTCCAGGAATATGTCCAACCAAAATTGGCAACCCTAGTCCTGATGTAGTTGGGGAAAAGAAGTGCCTATCACAGAAGTACATGAAGCACCCACCGAAATTACCAAGCATGTAAGGCGGGCCTGCTAGAACCATGTGCCCATTGGCTGGATCCTCCTGCAGCTACTCAGTAGTGGCAAGGAAGGGACTCAGAGCTGTGTTACATCCTGCACAGATTTCCACACTGAAACTCAGCTGGCCTCCAGGGAATAAGAACATAAGAACAGTCATACTGGGTCAGACCAATGGTCCAGCTAGCCCAGTATCCTGTCTTCCGACAGTGACCAGTGCCAGATGCTTCAAAGGAAATGAACAGAACAGGGCAATTTATCAAGTGATCCACACCCTGTTGCCCAGTCCCAGCTTCTAGCAGTCAGAGACTTAGGGACTCTCAGAGCATGGGGTGCCATACACATTAGACTGTCCTTTGCGCCACCCTATCTTGCCCCAGCCCTGCTCCAAAAATGCATGGAGCCCCAGTGGAAGCACATTCACAGAGGACTAGGAAGTTTACCCGTATATAAATATCTCACTGGTTGGTTTACTTACATACAGAATATAGTGTCTGTAAATTTTGGTTTAATTAACTCACATCTGGTTTTCCACAAGAAGAAATAATAGTTCTGCAGCCAAGTCCTACTACTAGCTAAAATTTCTTGTGCTATCACTTGTCTAGAGATGAAACTAGTGTATCTTTGATTATTAAACCTATATTCTCAAAGTCTGATGCCTGGTTAGAAGGCCAGGGGTTATTAATTTCAAAAACAGAAGGTAGAGTTTAATGAATAATGAATAGCAGCTGTTGGAAACAAATCTTCGTAGCCCTGGGACTGTCTTTCCCTATGTTACAATTACACTTTGATTGACCCCAACAATAACTAACAAGCATGCCCAGCTGGATCATAAACTAAGTGTATACCACATCCAGATTTGGTGTAAAATTTCACATCAATGAAACACTCACTGTCCGTCTAACTTTGTCCAATTGTACATCAATCAGACTTACAAATTAATTCTGTGGAAGTTTGGGACATGCATATTCCTGGTGAAAAGTTCTTTGCTGGCAATGAACACACATAGATCTGGGAAGTCATTAATGCACAGGGACAGTAGACATGGAAGAAGAACACTCGGTCACCTAGAATTCGGGGACTGTTTATTGTGTGATTGCCTGTGGGCTCTGAGGGAGGGTGGATGTTTTCCAATTTGCTTAAAGCAGCAACATCCTTGTAGCCAGGACTGACAGCAGAAAAGGATTAAATAAGAGAAGCTGATTGATTGAGCACCTGAGTTGTTTGGATGTTTCTTTAAGAAACTTCTTACTAAGTTAGGGCTCAGTTCTCTAGCTAGTTGGCATTTGGAATAGCCGCTGACTCCAATGGGAGTTCAGTGCATCTATTGTTTGGAGTAAAATGTAGCGCATCACATGAATTTGTCAATTGTCTGAGAAGAACTGCTCCTTTGCTTCTATCTTGCTAGCAAAACCAGAAAAGCCTGGTATGTGTGTGCTAACAACAATTCTCTGTCAATGGCTGACACAATGTCTCTACCTCCCTTCCTCTCAAACAGGAAAGCTAGTCCATAGGCAAAACATTACAGGGATGAGACAGTGGTGCATAAAATAATCCATCTTTTAGATTTCCTGAGTGGTCCCCCTGTTCTTTCCCAATAGCCCCAGCTGAATCAAATAAGAGAATAGCAGATCCTCATCTCATCAAACTCCCTGGTATTTTCCTCATTAAGACAATTCCCAATCTAAAACAACTACTGTAGCTAAATGTGATTTTCTTAGGTTTTGTAGGGGAGACAAATTCCTCTGCCAGCATTCCCTCTGCTCCACAAAATACACTGCAATGGACCACAGATTATTTTTACAAGGCCTTTCCCTACAGGGAAGGCTGGAGTGCATCCTATCCTATAGCCGGAATATCACAGGCTTAAGATTCAGCCATGACACCCTGCCCCTCCAGTTCAGTCTTCCAGATGCCTCCAAAGACAGCACGCAACAGGACCTTATGTATCCATTGAGCTGTAACTAGCTCAGCTTCTGGGCTGTATGCAGCATGCAGCAGAACAGTAGCTGTGTTCCTTACCTGTTTTCTCCATATGTGCAGAAGAAGCACAAACATCCCTTCCTTCTGCTGCTCTCCCTTCCGCTGGATGTCAGACAAATAAAGGGCTGTGGAATAAAACGGGATCTATCACAAAGACAAAAACTGATCCTTCTTTCTTTCCCCTGCCCATAACACTTCTCTCCCCAACTGCCTTCATTTTGTGGTCCTCACTTTATGTTTTCACAGTGACTGTAATCAGCTATACCTTGTGTTGCTGAATTTAGAACTCCACAAAGGTTGCAATGTCTTGTCAGATTTTCCTAAGCTCATTCTTTCCTATATGGAATTTCTTTGGATTCTTATCTGAATCTCAGAGGACCAAGTCCTGGGCCATCATGATGGAAATCTTTCTGAATATATCTGAAGAGATGTTAAATATAAACTATAGGACCAAATTTTTAGCCACAGTCTATGATCTTAGAACCACAAAAGTACATGCAAAATGTTGGTGCCCTCAAAACCTTGTGGATACTCAGCATTTACAATTGGCCTCTCAGAGATTCAATTCATCTGCACATACACGAGAACAGGTCCAAGTTTGAGGGTGCAATAAATGTAGGTGTATTTTTGGAGGGTAGTCTGGGGTCAGCTGAAAATTTGGTCCAAAGTGATTTTTCAATCTAAGTGAAGCAGAATCTCAGTTTCTTGAACACCCCTAAATTCAATGACAGTTATTTTATAATTACAGTGAGAGACTGTATATCCATAGCCCATTTGCTATCCATTTTAAATGGCTATTCTAAAAATGGGGTTCTTTTCACAGCCCATTATATAGCACAGGTACAATGATATTTTTCTCTTGGATGAAAAGTGAAGACAAATGACATGCATGTCATGAACCTTCATGAGTCATGACAAAAATCACAGTCTCTATAAAAGAAACTGAAAGACTATTTCATATACTTACACTATACTAGTATATTCCACCCTATCCACACCAGAAGAGCTGTTGGACCTGATTCTGACTTCGTATTGATTTTATCCCGGTGTAGCTTCATTGACTTCAATAGAGTGCGGACAGAAACTGCTCATATGAATCTAATACGCATAAAACCCTACAAGTCTTATTTGAACTTTCTGAGTCAGAAAGTTCTTGGATGAATGACATCATGGACATTAAATACACTTTGGGCCAAATCTTTGACAAAAACATTGGACTTTTTTCCACCTGTTTCTGGTGAGAGGGTTGGGGGTCTTTTCTCTCCAGTGCAGGGATTTTGCCATAGTTATCCATGCCTTTGTCATCTTGAGACTGGATGGCTGTAACACGTTCTACATAGGGCTATACACTGAGATCACTCAACAATTGGAACTAGCGCAGAATGCGGCTGCTCACTTATGGAGTTTCAAGCCAAGAACACTTTACACCAGAGCCCTGGGATCTGCACTGGCTGCTAATACGTTTCTGGCTGGAATTCAAGGTGTTGGTATTGACTTACACAAACCTAAATGGTTACCTGAGAGACCACCACTCTCCCTGTAACATGCTGCTACAGCTGAGATCAGCAGAGATGCTTGAACTGGACCTTGAGCTGTGGAATTCACTCCTCACCTAGTCCACCCAAGCCCAGATCCATTAACATTCAGGACATGTTGAAAGTCCCATCTATTTCCCAGGCATTTAGGGACAATGTAGTTTGAGGGCTGGGTATAGAGATTTTGTTCTTTGCTCTGGGGGGAAATTTCATCTACTGGTAAGTAATTATTTTGCACTGGGAAGAACAGTCCGTTGTATTTGAAATGTTAATGTGGAAATAATTTATGTCAGGGATGGGGGCCTGCCACTGAAGGCAATGAACGTTTTATAACATTCATTGATGGGCAGCTGAGGGGGCTGGAGAAGTGTTGGAGGAATGAGAGAGGGTTGGCAGAAGTTCTAAGCATGTCAGCAATGATATTTTTTTATTTATTTTTAAATGTAGAAATATTGAGGTATAGAATGATCTTAATCTGAAAGATTAGGAGTGGCTAGGTAGGTGGCTGGGCAAGGTTGGTGAGTCACAATTCAACTGAAGAGCCTTTCATGAGCTGTTTATATACTGTACTTAGCCAAACGTGTCAAAAGAGACATCTGCCCCTGAGCTACACGTACCCTACTTGCTGCCACAAGTGAAAGGAAGTACAGACAAAGTCTTAGCGTTATTCATAACTGTATTCTGTTTGGCAAACATTATGATCAGGCATCAAGTAATGCATGGTAATACTGTACATATATATTATTGATGAAAAGTGCACAGGATGTTTAGTGCACAGGATATCAAATTACAGTATACGGTACATAGGATATTAAGTAGATTTCTAGTTTATTCCAATTTACATTACTTGAGGTGGTGCCTAAATTATGAAACTTCTGCCTTTTGCAAATTAGTGCCAAGTACACCTCTACCCCGATATAACGCGACCCGATATAACACGAATTCGGATAGAACGCGGTAAAGCAGTGCCCCGGGGGGGCGCGGCTGTGCACTCCGGCGGATCAAAGCAAGTTCGATATAACGCAGTTTCATCTATAACGTGGTAAGATTTTTTGGCTCCTGAGGACAGCGTTATATCGGGGTAGAGGTGTATAGCAAAAAAGGGAGGACTACTCCATCTGTGTCTTCCCGGTGCACTAGAATAGATTTCGGGGCAGTAAACATTTTCTGCCAATATTTTGGAGGAAGAAAAGATTGTCTAACATATTTTTGGTTCTTTAAATCTAGAATTCCATGTCCAGTAAGAGCCACAAGAACACTGGGAGAAAGGTTAGAATCTGCTACTTGGGAAGTTGAGGTGGTTGTTTGTTTTAAGGGAGCCATATGCACTGGAAAAGTAGATCCTATTCCTTGTCTTCCCTTTCCTACATGACACAAACAATGGGGGCGGAGTCTAAATAAATGAATCCCTGGGTCCAGGGGCTCTGGAGCTTTTTTCCTGTTGCTGTCATCCTGAGATGCCGTCTGTTCCCAAATCCTGTCTCATTGCCCCAGTATCAATGTCATGTCCTCAGCCACATCCTGCTTTTGTCAGTGAGTGCTCATGGCATTCCTGCTGGGTCAGAGAGTGTTATAGAAACACATGGATTAGATTGGACTAATTCATGACCACAGACATTGTAGGTGTCAGCTCAGCTGAACCACAGACTTTGACATTTGAGAGAGAACCCAGAACCACTGGCCCAGAAGGAAAGACAGATGTCTACTACTCAGATTAAAGGAGAATTCTCTGTAGCTGCTCCCCTAATAGTTGGGTCATACCTTACATAAGCTGTCATGATAAAATGCAGTGAGACCCGTACATTGGCCAGTTACAGCTCCAACCCAGACGACCTCGGATTTTAATTGTGATAGAAACTAGAAGTGCTGCGCAAGAGACTCACCACTTATGCAATAAGGGCTATATCCTTGTTCCACTGATATCAGCGGGAGTTATGACATTGATTTCAATGGGCCCAGGATTTGGCTTTGAGAGCTTGGACAGCATCTGGTCTGTTGCCTATCCAAAAATATGCTCATAGTTTGCTGTGCCATTACATCATTGCCTCCCAAGGACACTGAGGGCACATTTACACTAAAAAGTTTTATCAGTAAAATTTCTGCCAGCATACAGCTGCCAACATTGCTGTGTCGCTGAATGGTGTTCACTTTGGCTGCCTTGGTCAGCACAGCACCTTCTTGTGAGTACTTTCAACCGTGAGGCTGTGTGTGTAAACGGGGGAATGGTCCCGCTATTGTGGGGAACTTTCCTGGCTCATACACTACCCCAGTGAAATGGGCTAGCGAAAGGATCTGAGTCCTCACTCCCACTTCCTTTACCCAGAGGCCTGCCTGACCTCGAGGACTCCCCTTCCATACTCCTGTGTGGCAGAGTCCTTGTAACCTCAACAAGGCTGGCCCCAGGATTCCTGGCAGGCTCGACCCCCAAACTTGTCTTGGTCACTTAAGGTAGGGTCTAGGGTGCTCTCTCTGCACTGGATGCTTCCCCGACCCACTGATCATTACATACAGTTCAAAGCAAATACAATTTATTAAACAGCAATCAATTAAAAAAAATAAGGAAAAATGGGAAAGGCTAAAGGAAAACACATGACCCCGCACTGTGGCATGGGGACATCACAACCAGCGTCTCTGGCATGTAAGGGAAGTTCAGTCTGTCCCTCACAAGTCCCAGGCCCCTTCTCAGGCCTGGCTGTGCCGCAGGGATGCTGAAGGTCAGACACTTGCTCTGGCAATGGCCACATGCCCTCAAGCTCTAGATGGCAGGACCCTTCTTCCCGGCGTCGCCCCCGCCCCGTCAGGGTTACGATCCCCCTCCAAGTCTGGCCTGCAAGGCGTCTTGGCGGGGTCTAGTGTGTCCTCACTCCGGGGTGCTTTCTCTGCACAGGGCCTGCTGCCCAGGGTCCCCCTCGCTCTCTCCCCAGCTGCTCACCGTACCCGGCTCTGGACTGCTCCAGCTCCAGCTCCACCACTCTACCTCAGCTCCAGATCCACTCTGCCTCAGCACTGTTGCTGCTGCTCTGCCTCCAGCTCCCTGGGCTGCTTCTCTGACCCCTCTGGCTCTGGTTGCTGCAGCTCTGCTCCCAGCACAGGTCTGCTCTGTGGGCTGCTTCTGTGACTCTGCTCCCAGCACTGACCTGCTTCTCTGGCCCCTCTGGCTGGCACGGCTCTGCTCCCCAGCTCAGCTTGGCCCTCTGCTTTCTCTCTAGCTTGGCCCCCACTCTGTCTGACCCAAGCAATTCCAGCTCACGTGGAGGACGGGACCCCACTGGCCTCCTGACTCCCTGATTAGCCTGCCTGCCCTGTCAATCAGGCTGAGTTGGAGCATTGGCCTCTCCCCATTGTTCCTGGGGACCTTCAGTCTCAGAGTCCTGATTGCCCATTGACCCTTCCCCTTTCTTTTGGTACTGAGAGCTAGCCAACCAAAACACCCCCACTGAGTTTTAGTAACGGGACAACAGTCCCTTTACATGTGGAAAATCATGTCAAAGTTTGGCTTCCCATGCAAATTTATCAACACCACCTGCAACATCTGCCAACAAGCCTGTGGCTCAAGGATCGGACTCCTCAGTCACCAAAGGACCCAGGAAAAATAATAGCTGTGAAAGATCATCCTCAACCTCGAGGGATCGCCGATGATACCTTCTTGTAGGAACAGGTTGTATCAGCAAAAGACATGCAGCATAGCACACAGGTATTCCAATGTTCCCTGTGCCGAGAGCCTGAGCACTATCTTCAGAAAAATGTTACAGTGCCTAGTGGGATTCCAGCAGTCCTCTGAGGACTTGTGGGGGTTTGGTGGTCAAGGTCTCACAATTCTCTCTGTTCCATCCCTCGGTCTTCTCTTTTTCATGCCCTCGTTTTTTTTATTACCACCGTTCTCTCTGTCCCATCCTATAATCTGTTTTTATTTGTGCCAGTTTTCAATCTCTCCACTGTCTTGCTATTGGAAGCAAGGATGCTAACCAGATCAGCTGAGCTTTCTGGTCTGTTTTAGAAACAGGCCTACGGATTCTTTTGTATTTGTGGAACTATAACGACCACCCCACTGGCCAGATATGCAGCAGTGAAACTGAGAAAACTAAGCAGGAGTGGATGATGTGGGCAGTGAGTGAAAGTCACCAGATACCACAGGCATTCGCTGACCAGCTGGATATGGTGGAGCAGTGGTTCTGGGCCCATGAAATGAGCACTGCATGGTGGGATTAGAACATGATGCAAATCTGGGATGACCAGCAGTGGCTGCAGATCCTTCAGATGAGGAAGGCCACGTTGCTGGAGCTGTGCACGGAACCCCAGAATGAGAGCTGCTTTGACAGAGGCTCATGCTGTGGAAGCTTACGACCTCAGATTCCTATTAGTTGGTAGGCGATCAGTTCAGTGTTGAAAAATCTAAAACGAGGGCAGTCTTCATCCAAGTGTCCAAGATCATTAAGCACGTCCTCCTGCACAGGATTGCAGCTCTGGAACCAATAAATGGATTCAATGTGCAGGAAATACTAGATGGATTAACTGAAATGGGCTTCTCTAACTATGGTGGGATGACAGATGGGACACATAGCCCGATTCTGCCCCCACACCCTTGCTTCTGAGTATCTAAACACAAAGGGCTACTTTTCCATGGTTATGCAAGTATTGGTGGATCACCAGGGATGTTTCCCTGGAATTAACTTTGGGTGGTCAGGTACAAAGTAAAAATTTGGGTGGTCAGGTAAAAATTCAGGACTTTATGAAAAGCTTCATGCAGAACATTTTTCCTGGACTGGTACATTCACATTGATGGGGTGTCAATGCCAATTGTGAATCTTGGGGGCCCAGCTTATCGCTTGCTTCCTAGCTCCTGCCGCCATACACCAGGCACTGGACAGCAGCAAGGAAAGCTGTAACCAAGTGCAGGATGACTATGTAGTGTGCATTTGGCAGATTTAAGGCTCAGCAGAGATGTCTGATGATTAGGCTAGATCTCAGGGAGCCAACTATTCCTATAGCTAGTGCTATATTTCACATAATATTTGTAAGGCCAAGGGGGAAATGTTACCAGCAGCATGGAGGAAGAAAACAGACAACCTGTGTGCTGATTTTGAGCAGCTGGACACAAGGGCATTTACCAGACCACATTGAGGCACTATATGGCTGAAAGAGGCCGTAAGAGCACAGTTTGAGACAGTGTCATCGCTATTAATGAACACCTTTTAGACTTGAAAACCGAAACATTGTGTTTTGGAATAGAAAACCTTCCTCCAACAAGTTTACAACAGTACTACTACAGAACCTTGTAGTCTGAATGCCCAGGTACTAGATTGTTGTAAGCATTCTTTTGTGTTTTTGATGTATTTCCTTTGAATACTCAGTTACTGGTTTATGTGCATTTCAGCTTTGAATGCATTGAGTTATATTTGTATTGTTTTTATCATAATAGATTTTTTTGCTGCCTGCGAATGTTTTCCCTTTGAATGCCACATTGGGTATTTGGGAATGCTTTTCGATTGTTTAAAATACTCTTTCTGTTTTGCTTATTAATGCCAGTGCATACTCTTAAAATAAACTGGCTACTTTAAAACAATTCTTTTTTTCCCTGCCCCCATGCGGCTGGATGTCATTTTCAGGAAGAGGACTGGGGCATGAAAAGAGGGAGGTAGAGTGTTGGGAACACTGAAGAAAGTTAAAAAAAATATGCATTAATGGGGGCAGTAAACACACCAACCTGAGTCCCTTGCTCAGTGGTTCTCTCTCTGAGTTTGGCTGGGTCTTGAAGAGCTCCTAGCTGTCCTTGGGCTCTGCACTCCCCATGTCCCACCCCTCAATGAACTCATGATCACTGTGCTTTTCTGGAGTGCCTTCCTCCAGACAGATGAGCAGTCAACTGTCACTTGCGGCTGAGTGGTGGGGTCCTCCTTCAGTATGACATCCAGCTCAGCATAGTGGTGGCAGCTCTGGGGGGGCCACGCCAGATGCTTTGTTGGTCTCCTTTGTCTTCTGGTAGGGCTGCTGCAACTCCTTCCCCTTTGCCCAGGGCCAGCTCCAGGCACCAGCTTAACAAGCAGGTGCTTGGGGTGGCCAAGGGAGAGGGGCGGCACCTGCGGCAATTCGGGGGCGGCAGATCCCTCACTCCCTCTGGAGCGAAGGACCTGCTGCTGAACTGCTGCCTCCGATCGCGGCTTTTTTTTTTCCAATTGCCGCCGCCGATCGCGACTTTTTTTTTTTTTTTTGCTTGGGGTGGCAGAAATGCTGGAGCCGGCCCTGCCTTTGCCCACCATTGGCACTCGTCCCTGTCACACCCAGCTTCTGCATCTCTTCTGCAATGTCCAAATAAACATCTTTATTCCTTCAGGAATTCCATAGCTGGGCTTGCACTGCTCTTACTCCCCCCCCCCCCCCGACCTCCCCACATATACACCCCACACATACACACAGGCCAAGGAAACCTAGGATTTCTTTCCTGGACCAGACAGAAGCACGAGGTTTAGCTGGAGTTTTAGCTGCAGCTTTACCTGGAGCCATACTTGCACGTTTGCAAAGGTTGGCTGACAGGAAGAGAGGCATCTCCAATACACACAGGAGATTTTAAAGCAGGGGGAGTGGAGGGAGGGCAAGCGTCTGGTCACTATGGTCCCTGGGCAGAAGAGTTCAAAAATTTTACCAGAGGAGTCACTACCATAGGGACAGAGGCATTGTAAGATTGTTGCTGGAGCACTGTTTGTACCAGTAATGTAGTTCCACACAGGCATTATACCGGTGGAATAGTGCTGGCATGGGACTAGCATGGCTCAGGGAGCTGGTTTAGCTTTATCAACAGAAGTTTAGGGTTTTGTTGGCAGGACTCAAAATAGAGTGTGGACACTTGCAAGGCTGTGCTGGTAAAAATACTAGGGGCTTGTGCTAAGGGAGCTGTGTTGGTCAAAGATCACATAACTCTGACAGACCCCAGTCACTGGGATCGAACCTGGGACCTTTGGAGCTCAGTGTATGAACCTCTTCTGCGTGAGCTAAAAGCCATGGCTGTCTCAGACTCATCAATCTCTGCTGGGCTAGGTGCCACTTGCAGGGCATAGAGTGCCACACCAAACAGGCATGGTTACAATCTTACTTCTTCACATCCCTGACCAACATAGCAATGCTGGCAGAAAGCTGTAGCGTAGAGATGGCATAAGGCACCACAAAAGATCTTGATGGGGGCGTTTTGTCGGTATTTTTGGACTTCCCTAAAATGAGGCCCAGTTACTCTAGTCATAAAGAAGACATAAATCTGGGAAATGTCACATTCTAGCACAGAAATATCTTGAAAGTGTTCTCAAAAAAAAAAAAAATCTGAACTCCCACCAACAATCTCCATGTGAAAAGAAAATGTAGGCCATGTGTGAATGTAAAGGAGAAAGAGTGAATAAAACAAAATATTCTCCACCCACATCATGGGAACAAGAAAGAGAGGGGGTGTGTTCAATCTTTAAGTAAATCACTTGTAAAAGGAGTGTAAATGATGTTGCTTTTACCCACAAGAAATAGCATGGCAGGATTTCTCCTTCTAAATTAGTCTTTATTGTCTGCTTGGTAAATCATACTTCCATGTGCTATTTATTACAATGAGTTTTATTGGCACTGTGGACCTGTTTCTTGCATTCTGTACTTTCCGTTTATTTTCAAGAGGAAAAAGCACACAATTGTTTTTGTTCTATGGTGGAAAAGACTTTATGGCTGGTCACATGGAAGATCAGAGTAACAGAGAGTAGATCTCTAAAAATAATTTATTCTTTTTTATTAAGCCTGAATGCAGTAGGAATGGTCTTGTAGACAACAGATCATGTTGCTTCATCATTTTGTCCCTGTTCATTATAAGAGAGCTTTTTAAAAAGTACATCTAAAAGGAGAAAAAACATGTCCTTCCTAATGAGATTTTTCTATGCCTGTGTAACCTCAGTACTTACACTAATTCCTCTCTACAAATGTTCCACTCTGCACAGTTATTTAAGCCCTTTTATAACTGACCAAACCTTTACATACTTGCCAAACAAGTACAGCCAATTTGCAGATTGACACAAATTCACCTCCTCACTGAGGCCAGGAATCACCACATTTACAAAATGAAAGAGAGAGAGTGACATGGTTCTGGACAAATACATTCCTTGCATTTTTTGGCTGGAAACCTACCCACGTTTGGTTTAAATTAAAGATCCATCATACTGAAACAAATAACTAAATGGAAAGATATGGGGCCCTTTGAAGTGCGTGCAAATCAAATTTGGGTGATAATTAGCAGCAGACAACTGAAGTCTACTATTTATTTACACATCAACTGATGTTACTGAGTGCTGTTTGAAGGTGGGCACATGGAGAGTGTGGAGTGATTTTGCTTTATCAGAGATTAACTTGACCATTTTAATATATCAGTTAAAAATTACCACATTTTATATGAAAAAAGGCATGCACCGCTGCCTGATCCCTTTACTTTAGCTACTGTCAAATAACGTCGTTACTGGGCTTTGGGAGTTCTATCTGCTGTATTTTCCTCCTGCAAATAGCTTCCTGAATAAAAAGATGCCTAGGGATGCCATAATTGGAATACAGAAAAAGCTGCTCATGCTTGTGTTATAACAAAATATAATCTCCAATGAGGTCTGCCCAAACTTATTCCCTGTTTGTTTAATTTGGTTTGCCAGACTGCATTAATATATGTGTCATCAGCTGCATGTTTGGCAAAATGTACCGTTTTTCTTCTTGATGCACTTGGCTGCAGTCGAAGAGGAAATACTGTATTGCAACACTAGTCAGGAGAAGAATGGTTCCCCAGCACTGAACAGACTAGTGAGACTACTCCTCACTGATTTATCCAGTGCATTGCATTTGGTTTGGGTATAGTTTTCACAGCACTGCATGTAATACAGATTTTTTAAATGACTGACTGCTGATAAATCTAAACCATCAAAAAGCAAAAAGGATTTGACAAAGATGATAAAAATTAGGGCTGTCATCCTGCTATAGA
This sequence comes from Terrapene triunguis, assembly GCF_002925995.2. Lineage (NCBI taxonomy): Eukaryota > Metazoa > Chordata > Testudines > Emydidae > Terrapene > Terrapene triunguis. Next base: position 3,412,834 of record NW_020664471.1, on the reverse strand, counting down.
ATCCTTCTGTCAAATTCCACAGTAAAATGGACTTACTGGTTGCCATCTACATTTTAGAAGGGGCAGTAGGACTGCTGCACAGTAAAACCAGAAGGGGATAAGCACTAGGAACAGGGGTTCTTGAAATATGCATCTTGCTCAAGCATAAGATAGTTTCTCCATCTAGTGGTATATTTTGGAACTATTTTTGTAATCTACATCAGTCACCGCAACATTTTTGTTCTGTCATATGTAACTGTGGCTGGCTTGATGATCCATTAGGGTGACCAGATGTCCCGATTTTATAGGGACAGTCCCGATTTCGGGGGCTTTTTCTTATATAGGCACCTATTACACCCAACCCCTGTCCCGATTTTTTACACTTGCTATCTGGTCACCCTATGATCCATACAGTTATCTAATCCTTTCTTGGCTCTTGGCCTACATGATATCTTGTAGCAGTGAGTTCCACAGATTAGTTATGCTTTTTGGATTAAAAGTATTTCCAGTTATCCATTTTAAATTTGTCCTTTTTCATTGGTTGTCCCCTTTCTCTTGTATTAGTGTAAATAGGGTACCTGGTTTACCTTCTTTATACCATTTGTTATTTTATAAATCAGGTCTCTTTTCATTTGACTCCTCTGTAAACTGAATAATTCTAAATCTTTCTCTCTCCTCATGCAGACACCTTTCCATTGCTTGTCTCTGAACCGCCTTCACTGCTGTATGTTTTGCAGATAAGGTGGCCAGAATTGAACTCTTTATCCAAACAGAGGGCATACCATTAACTTGTAGAATGGTGTAACATTTTCAGTTTTTTCTAAGCTAGTTAGTACACTTTTTTTTCTTTTGACCATCCCAGCACATTGAGTAGACATTTTTACAGAGGCCTACACTGCAAAGTTAGGTGGATGTAAGCTGCTGTGTATTGACCTAGTTGTGCATGCATCTACAGTTACATTTGATTCCCACCAATGTAAGTGCCCCATTACAGCAAAATACTAACATCACCTTCCCAAGCGGTGTTGGGCCATGGTCAATGTACTGAGGTTGACACAGCGTTAAGTGTAGACCTATGTCGACCCTAACAGTCCTCCAGCAGCTGTCCCATAAAGCCCGTCACTAACCACTCTGGTCACAATTGTGAAGCACAATGCCCAGGGGTCACAGAGACTGGAAGGCCCCCTCCCCTCCATTTAAGCCCCATGAATTTTTGAAATGCTTTTCCTAATTGTCCAGTTTGGCGAGCACGCCTAGCAGCTCTCCATTATTGTTTACAATGGCCCAGCTGACCTTGCCAGCTACATGCTCCAGGCACATTCTGGCTTGGAGTAGACAGGAGATATTGGATCTGCTGAGCCTGTGGCAAGAAGAGGCTATGCAGACACAGCCATGGACCAGCTGTAGAAATGTAGACCTCTACAAGCAGATTGCACAGGAGATGCAAGGAAAAAGGGTACAACAGCAACCAGCAGCAGTGCCGCGTGAAAGCAAAGGAACTGCGTCACATGTATCAGAAGGCCAAGGTGGCCAAAAGTTGACGCAATGCCAAGCCACAGACCTGCTGCTTTTACAAAGAGCTGCATGCCATACTTGCTGGAGAACCCACTACCACCCTGCACACCACTGTGGATACCTCCAAGGAGACCAAGTCACAGGCCCCTGGTGTGAACAGCAAGGACAAGGAGGAGGTGGAGGAGGATGAGGAACATGCGATCAGAGGGTCCAGCTATGCTACAAGCCAGGACTTGTTTGAGACTCCACCGCTGTCCCGTCAGTCCCAGCACCGGTGAGCCTGTTGCAGGGGAAGGAACCTCGGGCAAGTGTGTAAATTTACTTCCCATTACACTGATGGATCCCTCAACCTAACAGGACACAGATATTGACTTTTCAGTAATAGACTCATAAAAACGTAAGAGAGGTGTCCCTGCATTGGGTGGCTGTGGGGAGCTTGGCACACAGTTCCAGGAACGTGGCCTTGTGCATCCGAAAGTTCTGCAGCTGCTGCTCATGATCCCGAGCCTGCATTACAATGCGATCCCACTAGTAAGTGCTCATTTCTGGGGCCTTGAAGCGGTGCTCCATGAATGCCACCAACAACCTTGATTTGGTTCTGGCTAAGTCCCACAGCAAACTGACCACTAGGAAATCATGTTTCCCACAGTTTTCTTGTGTCTCTGCAAATACTGGAGAATCATGTGTCCTAAGCTTGCAATGCTCATGACAATAGTGCAAAGCTGTGCTGGCTCTATGCTTCTGTCAGAGATGGTAGACAGCAACAAGTCCTGCACAGGTTCATAGGAAACTGAATATGGGAGCGAAAATTATAGCATCAAGATATTATGGGATGGAGAACATGGCATTATGGGAAGTTGCAGCGGTGACTGAGAGCAAGGTGTCATGACTTGTTTCTGCCTCACCATTCATTGCCAAAAGCAGCCAAAAGACAACACACTGAATGGTAGTAGGTTGCACTCTGGAATACCTGCCCACGGTGCACTGCACTGGGCATCAAACACAAGTTCTCATAATGAGTATGCTCAGCGCCGACGCAAGGATCCAAGTATTCATGCGCACAAGCGATGTGCTATCCCAGCAGCTTGATGCTAACATAACTTGTGTCAGCAAAACTTTGTAGTGTAGATATGGCCATAGACATGGAATTACTGCCCCTATTATGGGAGTGCAGGCAGTGTATCTGGGAGAAGGCAGTGTAATGGGCTTCCCTTCCCCCACTAGATGGGTTGCAGGTGGGTGTGGTTTGATGGAGAAACTGGGGAGCAAGAACTGACACAAAATGTTCTTTTCGGGCGGGCGGGGGGAGTGGATGGGTGGCGCGACCTGCCCTCACCTCAAGGGGAAGCAGGTACTGCTCTGCTAGGCTGCTGTGCTGAGTGGTGACTGCTTGGATCACAAACCTCTTTGAGATTAGGTGTGAAATCACCCTTCACATAAAACAGTTGTAAGAAACAGTTAAGGGAGCGCACCTAAAACAAGGCCTAATAGAGTCTGCCCAGAAATTAGCATCATGTGGGTGGGGGTGGAGGGGCTGCCCCACTGGATATAGTTACCACTGTGCGGGTGTGGGGGGAGGGGAGAGACCGAACACACAGAAGAGAGAGAGACCCAGAGGCAGGAAGACAGACAACAGCAGCCTGGGAGCACAGTCTGACCCTGGGAAAGCTAGAGAGAGCTCTTTTGGGTCTGTTGGCAAAAGAGGCTAAAAGCTTTAAACTAGAATTTGCTCCTTTTGTTCTCGATTCCTCCTGCATTTGGAGAACCAGACTTCGCACATTCCTTAGTAAATAAAGAGGACTACATCAAAGAAAATACCAGCCTCCATCGATTTCTATTTTTAACTGGAATATCCCCAGGGCCCTGGCACCTGAACTTAGACTAGAGGGTCAGGTCAAAAAGGAGCGACGCTGTGTTAAAGCTTGTGGGATTTTTAGGTAATGTAGCCTCACCTCATTCCTTTGGATGCTCTGACGCTACAGCGTAGTGTCCCTCTTTCATCCTGTGCCCTGAACGAGGCAGAGGCCCTGTGGAAAAAAATATGTGACCATGTAATTAAAGACTGTATCCTGATGCATACACACAAGAGGGCCAAATTAAAATTGCACACGCAACCTTAATTCTGGCATTCCTAACTTTTGAGTGCTTGACTTTGCAACCATAACGTTTTAGCACAGTTTTTTTGTTTGTTTGTTTTTAATGTAATTTCCACACATATATATATATATATTTTTTTTTTTTTCTCTGTCCAGGTCACAAGGACAGGATGGACAGGAATGTGTTTTCAGTGTAGCTAGACTCTGAAGACCACCATCTGCCATCAGTTATGCCTGTACAACCCAGAGAGTTAAAATTCAGCCTTGGCGTGAGCAGGCGTTTCTCAGACTGAAGTGCGTAGTAGTGGTGCCCCTGGAGACCAGAGCTAAATTTAGCCTTATATCTTGAAAAGAATCTCTTGTGCAGAGAACATTATTGTTGATGCTCTTAACCCACAGAGAAGGGCTCTGCAGGGTTTCCTCTTCCTACATTAGTCTTTGCTGTCTGCTTGGTCAGTCCTCATTGCATATGATACTTACTGCATTACATTTTATTGCAGGCCTGTTTCTTGCATTTGGTACTTTTCATTTATTTTAAAGAGGAAAAAGCACACAACTGTTATGGTTCTACAGCCTAAGAGACAGCTGGTCCCATCACAGAAGCACAGAGTAACTGCCAGGCAATCTGCAAAAAAGGAATTTATTTCCTTTTTATTTTGTATGATTGCAACAGAAAGGATCTTATAGGGAAAGGGTCACCTCATTCCATCATTTGATCCTGATTTTGCACAGAACACCCTGAAAGAGCAAGATAAAGGGAAAAAATTATTTGCCATAGTAGTGGAATTTTTCTCTGTCTGTGTAACCTAAATATTTTCACTGCTTCCTCTGATATCTGCCCAACATGTTCCACACTCTGCCATTATTTAAGCCCTTTTACAATTGGCCAAACCGTGTACAGACTTGCCAAACAAGCGAAGCCATTTCACAGACTGATACAAATTCACCTTCCCACTGAGGCTGCAATTCACCACATATGTAGAACGAAATAGAGAGAATGATACGATTCTTTCCATTTGGGGGCTGGAAACCTGACCACGTTTGGTTTGAATTAAAGATCCATCATGCTGAAACAAATAACTAAATGGAAAGACATGGGACCCTTTGAAGGGCGTGCAAATCAAATTTGGGTGATAATTAGCAGCAGACAATTGAAGTCTACTATTTATTTGCACAGAAACGGTTGTTTCTGAGCTCCCTTTTGAATGAACATGTGAAGAGCTGATTGGGCTATTCACTATATTAGAGATTAACTTGGTTTAAGTCACTGAGTCAATTAAAAACTACAGAGGTGTAAGTGGGCAGAGGAGAAAAGCAGAACTATCCCCCTCCTTTTCTTCAACTGCTTTCAGAAACAAAGTAGAGCGAAGAATACCCTGTGTGGAGCAGTCTGTACTGATAATGATCCTGCCCCAAAGGTAAGCAGTAGGAAATCTCGTGTACGATGGTTGTACTGAGATATGGAAATAGGCACCCTGTAGGTTCAGGGCAAGAAATCAATCTCTTTTCTCTAGAGCTGGTCCTAACTGCTGTGAAGTAGGGTAAGGTGACTTCTGAGTGTCGTGACAGGTGTATAGATGGCAGTGTGACGGTGCCCCCTATGAGGCTTTATGGAATATACTTATGAATGTATATGTGACATAATTGGAATATGTTTTAGGCTACATATGCCATGTAACATATCTATGTAAAGGTTATGATCTACTGAATGTATTCATCCTATTGTATGCATGTATCATTTTTGTATTCAAAGTTATGAATATTGGGTGTGTACTGGCTTGATTTTAACTAGCCTAGTACAGCATTTGGTCAGCTTCTTGAGAAAAGTGCAAATTAAGTGCCCAATCAAAAACCACTTTAGCCAACAATGAACTTGAAGATGCCAATCCACATCTGAGCGTTCCCAGGAATGTGGCTTAGCTGGTAAAAACTGAGTCATGCATGGACATGTGGCTTGTCCATGTGACTCCAAAACTCCATCTTGGAGCTGGACTTTGCATAGGAGTGAGGAGGGGGTCTCCACCCACAAGAGAAAGTCCATTTAAACCCCTGGGACACCCCGCCATTTTGTCTTCAGCTGGCTAAAGAGGTAGCCTCTCCACCACCAAGGATACCTGAAAGAAACTGGAACAAAAGACAGTAACTGCAGGGGGTCTGCGTGATTGCTGGACCCAGACTAGCAGGAGACTAGTCTGTAAAAGGAAGCTTACTGGAACTGGTGAGGTTTTATCTGTATTCAGTTTCTTAGACACAGACTTGCGTGTTCTATTTTATTTTGCTTGGTAATTCACTTTGTTCTGTCTGCTACTACTTGGAACCACTTAAATCCTACTTTCTGTATTTAATAAAATCACTTTTTACTTATTGATTAACCCAAAGTATGTATTAATACCTGCGGGGGGGGGGGAGGCAAACAGCTGTGCATATCTCTCTATCAGCGTTATAGAGGGCAAATAATATATGAGTTTACCCTGTATAAGCTTTATACAGGTGTAGCAGGGTGATCACCCCGCTCCGGCCCTGGAAGGGTAAAAGCAGCCCTGGAGAAGGCTGCAGCAGGGTAAGAGAGATTAAGAACAGCTGGGGAAGCTGAGAGGGTAGCTGACCACAGCTGTGGCTGACTTAATGAGGGCCCAGCTGGCCCTGATAAGAGGGCTGGGGCCAGAAGCCAAGAGACAGTCTCTCTCTGGCTGTTGAGAGAGACGGGCCTGGCTGCTGGGAGCTGAGCAGGGTACCTAGACTGGAGCAGGGCTAGGGAAAGGCCAGAGAAGCTGGGGAGCTCTGGCCTGGAAAACCCCCAGGCTGCAGGCCTTGCTAAAGGCCAAGAAGGTACAGGGGTTGCAGAGAGGGCAGCCCAAGGGTAGGCAGAGGCAGCAGGTCCAAACCCTCCTTGCCGATGATGAGTGGCAATTATACTGCAGTCCGCCCCAGTGAGCGAGGGCTAGGTGACTGGCAGTAGCCAAAGACTGAGGCGAGGTGGGGATAGGGGGTTGGGGGTTCCCTGGGGAGGGGAGACCCAGCGAGACTGTGGGGTACTGCAGGGGGCAGAACCCTGAGAGAAGGGGCACCGAGGTCCAGGAGGGAACACCAGGGGCAGCGACAAGGCAAGACACCGGCCTGCAGAAGGCGCTCCAAAGGCTGGTGAGCTAATTCCCAGGACGACCAGCAGGAGGCGCCGCGCCTGTGAGTCGTCACCCACCACAACAAGGTAAAACGGATTTATTTGGGGTTTGGGCCCCATTGGGAGTTAGACATCTGAGTGTTAAAGACAGGAACACTTCTGTAAGTTGCTTTCAGTTAAGCCTACAGCTATTAGGGAACGTGGTTCAGACCCTGGGTCTGGGTTTGCAGCAGGCTAGCGGGTCTGGCTCAAACCAGGCGGGGCACTGAAGTCCTAAGCTGCCAGGGCAGGAAAGCAGGGGCAGAAGTAGTCTTGGCACATCAGTTGGCAGCCCCAAGGGGGTTTCTGTGATCCAACCTGTCACAGGCAGCTTATGCTGTAAGATATCATCGTTCAGGCCCTCGACCAGCTCATCAAAAGTGCTTATAAGAGGCAGTTTGAGAGGTCACAGACTGGGGTGCAGACTGTTCCCCCTTTTGAGCCCTGGTCCTCTTACACTGTGGCTCATAACAGCACTGAGATGGTGCGTATTGAGAAGATTGTGACCTGTGGTGTGGTTGAGATGTATATCTTCTCTTCGGTCCCACAATGTAGATTCCTAAGGAGTGTAATGTGGTCTGAGAATCCTTCAGGATGTGGAGAGAAAAATCTGTCTTCTCCGCAAAGAGTTTGGCCCTTCAAACTGGAAGTCTGTAGCTCTTTGGGCAATCTAGAGAGGTGGAGCCAACAAAAAAAAACCCACAACCTGCCTCAGTACCACTGTCATGGAGACTGGGCGAGCAGCTGTAACAGCTACATCCAGTGGTGTCTCTAGGACCAGTCTGGCTATTAACTGACCGCCTCTAAGGCCTGGTCTACACTACGAGTTTAGGTCGAATTTAGCAGCGTTAAATCGAATTAAGCCTGGACACACGACAAAGCCCTTTTTTTCAACTTAAAGGGCCCTTTAAACCGGTTTCTTTACTCCACCTCCGACGAGGGGATTAGCGCTGAAATCGGCCTTTGCGGGTCGGATTTGGGGTAGTGTGGATGGAATTCGACATTATTGGCCTCCAGGAGCTACCCCACAGTGCTTCATTGTGACCGCTCTGGACTGCACTCTCAACTCAGATGCACTGACCAGATAGACAGGAAAAGCCCCGCGAACTTTTGAATTTCATTTCCTGTTTGCCCAGTGTGGAGAGCACAGGTGACCACGCAGAGCTCATCAGCACAGGTAACCATGATGGAGTCCCAGGATCGCAAAAGAGCTCCAGCATGGACCGAACGGGAGGTACAGGATCTGCTCACCATATGGGGAGACGAATCAGTGCTAGCTGAACTCCGTAGCAGTAAACGAAATGGCAAAATATTAGAAAAAGTCTCAAAGGCCATGAAGGACAGAGGCCATAACAGGGATGCACAGCAGTGCCGCGTGAAAATTAAGGAGCTAAGGCAAGCCTACCACAAAGCCAGAGAGGCAAACGGAAGGTCCGGGGCAGAGCCGCAAACATGCCGCTTCTATGCAGAGCTGCATGCGATGCTAGGGGGTGCAGCCACCACTACCCCAACCGTGTGCTTTGACTCCATCAATGGAGAATCACGCAACAGGGAAGCAGGTTCGGGGTACGAGGAAGATAGCTCACAGCAAGGAAGCGGAGAAACCGGTTTCCCCAACAGCCAGGATACGTTTATCACCCTGGACCTGGAACCAGTAACTCCCGAACTCACCCAAGGCATGCTCCCAGACCCTGAGGGCACACAAGGGACCTCTGGTGAGTGTACCTTTGTAAATATTACACATGGTTTAAAAGCAAGCGTGTTTAATGATTAATGATTAATTTGCCCTGGCAATCGCGGCCAGTACAGCTACTGGAAAAGTCTGTTAACGTGTATGGGGATGGAGTGGAAATCCTCCAGGGACATCTCCAGAAAGCTCTCCTTCATGTACTCCCAAAGCCTTTGCAAAAGGTTTCTGGGGAGGGCTGCCTTATCCCGTCCGCCATGGTAGGACACTTTACCACGCCAGGCCAGTAGCACGTGGTCTGGAATCATTGCATAACAAAGCAGGGCAGCGTATGGTCCCGGTGTTTGCTGGCATGCAGACAACATCCATTCCTTATCTCTCTTTGTTATCCTCAGGAGAGTGATATCATTCACGGTCACCTGGTTGAAATGGGGTGATTTTTATTAAGGGGACATTCAGAGGTGCCCGTTCCTGCTCGGCTGAACATAAATGTTCCCCGCTGTTAGCCACGCGGTAGGGGGAGGGGTGAAGTGATCATCCCAGAGAATTGGGTGTGGGGGGGTAGTTGGGTTTGTGCTGCATGTTAACCCGGAAACCGCAGCCCCTCCTTTTACATTGCAAACCCATTTTAAATGGCCAACCCAATGGGTGCTTGGTATGGGAAATGAGGGCGCTGCTGTTTGAAACCATTCCCACATGTTATGAAGGTTAAAAAAGCCAAAAGACTGTGGCTTACCATGCCTGCCTGCAAGCCGAATTCTGTTGCCTGGCACTACGTGAGTGATCTCTCACACCAAACCAGCAGGCCCTCAATATAAGAGGAAAAATGCGACCTTGTAATGAAAGCACATGTGCTGTGTAATGTGAACAGCAAAATTTAACGTGAAAGAGTGTACCCATTGTTCTCTAAAATGTGTCTTTTTTCACCACCTCTTCCTTCTCCTCCACCAGCTGCAAATGTTTCTCCTTCACAGAGGCTAGTGAAGATTAGAAGGAGAAAATGGTAGACTCGGGATGATATGTTCTCGGAGCTCCAGATGTTCTCCCACGCTGACAGAGCACAGCAGAATGCGTGGAGGCAGTCAATGTCAGAGTGCAAAAAAGCACAATATGAACGAGAGGAGAGGTGGCGGGCTGAATCGAGCAAGTGGCGGGCTGAAAAGGATAGGTGGCGTCAGCTTGCTGACAGAAGGCAAGAGTCGATGCTCCGGCTGCTGGAGCATCAAACTGATATGCTCCAGCGTATGGTTGAGCTGCAGGAAAGGCAGCAGGCGCAGAGACCGCGGCTACAGCCCCTGTGTAACCAACAGCCCTCCTCCCCAAGTTCCATAGCCTCCTCACCCAGACACCCAAGAATGCGGTGGGGGGGCCTCCGGCCACCCAGTCACTTCACCCCAGATGATTGCCCAAGCATCAGAAGGCTGGCCTTCAATAAGTGTTAAAGTTTTAAACTACAGTGTGTCCTTTTCCTTCCCTCCTCCGCCACCTTGGCAGTTATCCCCCTAGTTGTGTGATGAATTAATAAAGAATGCATGAATGTGAAGTAACAATGACTTTATTGCCTCTGCAAGCAGTGCTTGAAGGGGGGGGGGGGGGGTGGTTAGTTTTAAGGGGGGAGAGGGGGGGCGGGGGGGGGGGGGGGGGGAAGGGTTTATCAAGGAGAAACAAACTGAAGTTTCACACCGTAGCCTGGCCAGTCACAAAACTGGTTTTCAAAGCTTCTCTGATGCGCACCGCACCCTGCTGTACTCTTGTAACCACCCTGGTGTCTGGCTGCGCATAATCAGCGGCCAGGCGATTTGCCTCAACCTCCCACCCCGCCATAAATGTCTCCCCTTTACTCTCACAGATATTGTGGAGCGCACAGCAAGCAGCAATAACAATGGGGATATTGGTTTCGCTGAGGTCTATCTGAGTCAGTAAACTGCGCCAGCGCACTTTTAAACATCCAAATGCACATTCTACCACCATGCGGCACTTGCTCAGCCTATAGTTGAACAGGTCCTGACTACTGTCCAGGCTGCCTGTGTACGGCTTCATGAGCCATGGCATTAAGGGGTAGGCTGGGTCCCCAAGGATAACGATAGGCATTTCAACATCCCCAACAGTTATTTTCTGATCCGGGAAGAAAGTCCCTTCCTCCAGCTTTTGAAACAGGCCAGAGTTCCTGAAGACGCGAGCATCATGTACCTTTCCCGGCCATCCCACGTTGATGTTAGTGAAACGTCCCTTGTGATCCACCAGGGCTTGCAGCAGCATTGAAAAGTACCCCTTGCGGTTTATGTACTCGGTGGCTTGGTGCTCCAGTGACAAGATAGGGATATGGGTTCCGTCTATCGCCCCACCACAGTTTGGGAATCCCATTGCAGCAAAGTCATCCACTATGAACTGCACGTTTCCCAGTCACTACCCTTGATATCAGCAGGTCTTTGATTGCATTGGCTACTTGGATCACAGCAGCCCCCACAGTAGATTTGCCCACTCCAAATTGATTCCCGACTGACTGGTAGCTGTCTGGCATTGCAAGCTTCCACAGGGCTATCGCCACTCACTTCTCAACTGTGAGGGCTGCTCTCATCCTGGTATTCTGGCGCTTCAGGGCAGGGGAAAGCAAGTCACAAAGTTCCATGAAAGTGCCCTTACGCATGCGAAAGTTTCGCAGCCACTGGGAATCGTCCCACACCTGCAACACGATGCGGTCCCACCAGTCTGTGCTTGTTTCCCGGGCCCAGAATCGGCGTTCCACGTCATTAACCTCCCCCAGTAACACCATGATTTGCACATTGCTGGGGCCTGTACTTTGTGGGAGGTCTATGTCCATGTCAATTTCCTCATCACTCTCGTCGCCGCGCTGCAATCGCTGCAATCGCCTCCTTGCCTGGTTTTGCTTTGTCATGTTCTGGCTCTGCATATACTCCAGGACAATGCGCGTGGTGTTCATAGTGCTCATAATTGCCGCGGTGATCTGAGCGGGCTCCATGATCCCAGTGCTATGGCGTCTGGGCTGAAAAAAGGTGCGAAACTATTGTCTGACGGAGGGAGGGAGGGGCGAGTGACGACATGGCTTACAGGGAATTAAAATCAACAAAGGTGACTGTGCATCAGGGAGAAACACAAACAACTGTCACACAGAATGGCCCCCCCAAAGATTGAACTCAAAACCCTGGGTTTAGCAGGCCGTTGATTTCACGGAGGGAGGGGGAAGCAAATGAATACAGAACAAATCTGGTCCATCCATCTTTTACATCTTAGGCTGGCAGCAGATGGTGCAGTATGACTGATAGCCATCGGCCTCTTCTGGGTGCTTGGCAGAAGATACTGTATTACGATTGCTAGCCATCATCGTCAAGACGGTTCAATAGGACTGCCGGCAGAACTGAGTCTCCAGGAGACAAAACATGTCTGCCCAGGTGCCTCTGCCCAAACTCACTGAGGAATATGACGATGATGGATACCAATCGTAATACACCATCTACTGCCAAAAGGCAAGGAGCTGCTGCTGTATAGCAATGCAGCCCCATGTCTGCCAGCACCCAGACAGCCGATGATGGCTACCAGTCATACTGCACCGTCTACTGCCAAAAGGCAATTAGCTACTGCTGTGTAGCAATGCAGTACCACGTCTGCCGGCACCCAGATGACATATGGTTGACGGTGAGCTGAGCTGAGCGGGCTCCATGCTTGCCGTAGTATGTTGTCTGCACAGGTAACCCAGGTAAAAAGGCGCGAATCGATTGTCTGCCGTTGCTCTGACAGAGGGGGAGGGGCCTTACGACATGTACCCAGAACCCCCCGCGACACTGTTTTTGCATCATCAGGCATTGGGATCTCAACCCAGAATTCCAATGGGCGGCGGAGACTGTGGGAACTGTGGGATAGCTACCCACAGTGCAACGCTCCGGAAGTCGATGCTAGCTTCGGTACTGTGGACGCGGTCCGCCGACTTAATGCACTTAGAGCATTGTATGTGGGGACACACACAATCGACTGTATAAAACCGATTTCTATAAAACCGGCTTCTATAAATTCAACCTAATTTCGTAGTGTAGACATACCCAACAAAAAAAAAAAACCCACAACCCGCCTCAGTACCACTGTCATGGAGACTGGGCGAGCAGCTGTAACAGCTACATCCAGTGGAGTCTCTAGGACCAGTCTGGCTATTAACTGACCGTCTCGAAGAATGGTCTGAATCTGTTCTTTTTGTGTTACCAGTAATGTTCCAGAAACATACTAGGCTTCCCATAATTAATAAAATTGTATTTGGTCATGACAGTTTGGTAATTTATTATTCTAAACGGTAATGTTGTTGATGAATACGCCATTTTGCCAAGCCTGATCATATGGGAGTTGACTTGGCATTATGTTGTTTGCTTCATGCATTAACCACATCCACTATGATGGAGTTGGGTTGCGGATGTTGAAAACAAAGTCTGCCTCTTTGGGTAGAGATATAGGGTTGTTTTGTTTTGTTTTTTTGTTTTGTTTTTTTACACTCTGTTGTTGGTTGGTGCAATGGAGGCTAGTGTCTGTCAGATGATTTTGGTAGGATCTAGAATTGCCTCATTAATTGGGAGGACAATTCTAGTTAAGAAGGTGGTGTGCAGAATTTCCACCAACTTGTGATGTGTATCTTCCACCTCCTGTAGGGGAATCTGCAGCTCGTCTGCCATCCTCTTGGTAAGATCCAGAAAGTTCTTAAAATCTTCACCTAGTGATGAGGGGTGGGGAGCACAGCCTCATCTGGGAGAGATGAGGAGAAGGGTGCTGGAGAGGTAGCTTTCTCTTCGGGTTCTTTTTTCCTGTTCTAAAAAAGCTTTCTCCTGCCCTGGCTCAGGTGCTCTGGACAGCCAGGCTGTAGCAAACCATCTGGTGGACTCTCCCTGAGAGACACTGGGGACGGTCGGGACATGTGTGTGTACATCACCGAAGAGTTACAATATGGCTTTTGGGAAGAGAGGGAGGAAGGTGGGCATGGGCGGTGGGCTTACCTCAGGGGCCAGTACTGCGATTGTAAGGTTGGCTTGATGGAATTGGGGAGGACCCTTGTAGTGTGATGGTGGGCCACGATGAGGGGCCAGGGAATGATCTCCTCCTGGCCAGTGTCAGATTCGTCAGTGGGTAAGGGTGGCGCTGACTGGGGTATTGGCAGCATACAGCCCGGTGCCAAGAGCATTTCTGGGTGCCGGAATGTGCTCGATCCCGGGGTCCTGGTACCAAGTAATGGGGATTGTGGTTCTTCCCCAATCATCAGGTCTCCAGGGTACCAGAGCTCATGCAGTAGTATGGATTCATTTGATACCACAGAGGAGTGTCCGTGGTACATTGTCAGTACCAATAGTTGGGCAGAGCACTCCCTAAATGAGAGTTTTGTTGTGCCCAGTACAGAAAGTTTGTTGGTGCCACTATTTTAGAGATGGTACAGTAATAGTCTCTCCCTGGGTACTGAGGCCACAGGTCTCCAGAGTATCAGAGCACGTGTGTTACCATGGGCTCATGTGGTACCACAGAGGCACGTCTGTAGTATGCTGTCAGTATCAATGGTTGGGAAGGTGCAGGACACTTCCTAGATGGGAGTTTTGTTGCACCTGGCACCAAAGGGTTTCTCTGTGCCGCTCTTTTAGAGATGGTAATGTAATTGTCCCCTCTCCTTGGGGGGCGGCACCATTGCCTCAGAACATGACTGTGGAAGCCCATGGTGTCTCCAGGAACCCATGGGGGTGGTGCAGAGGGCAGAGTTCACAGCATGGCAGCGCTCACAGCAGGAGGTCCCTTCTCAGGTGCCTGCTTCAGAGCTGCTGGTATCGTCCTACCAAGGTGGCCACTCTGAGGAGCCCCACTGGCTGGCCAGCTGCTCGGAACCCAGGTGTTGGGATCAGTGCCGAGATGGCCGCACTGGGGAACCCCTCTGGCTGGCCAGTTGCTCGGAGGAGCTCTTTTTACGAGCCTTTCCGGGGAGAGTCTGCTGGTGGCTGTTTTTTTTCTCTCTCTTCTTCTTCTCCTCTCCTCTTCACGACTCAACCCCATTTGAAGTGAAGGCTTCGGGGAGATCCAGGGTCAGCAACCACTGGAGTCCCCTGCAGACGGAAGTGTTTTCTCCATTGGGTGGAATTTTAACTTCAGTTCCCAGCTCTGGCCTAACTACTTTTAAGGAGAACAAAGGTAACAAAACAAACACTACTTATGCTAATGACACAGATAAGGAAGGGACGACTGCTCATTCCGTCAGAGGCCAAAGGCGGTAGAGATGGAAGTGAGGGAGGTTCACCCGTGCAGTGCTAAATAGCCTCGAGGCAGACCACGAGGGAGGGAGAGCACATGCGCGGGCTCAACAAGACACTGCTACCAAAAATTTCTGATTAGAGGTGCAGGGGCACACAGACACCTACCACCCTTAGGGACACTACTCGAAGAAGAACAAAGGGTTGTCGCCATATGCAAAAGCTATATAAATGCACGGAGTGACATCATCTGGGGTTCTTCACTCCCCACATAAGAAGACTCCTGGAAACACCTGAGGAACAAAGACTGAACTGGGGGAAGTGCTGGACCCAGGCTAAAGGGATTTCTAGCCTGTGAATGAAACACCTGGAGATTCCAAGCTGTAAAGCAAGTGCAGCTTGCCCCTTAAGAACTGCAACCTGCTTGTATCATCTCTTTGGATATGAATAGCAGATTTTCACCCTATCTATCAAGTATACCAAGCTTAGTTTGCGTTTTTGTTTTTTTTGGTTAGGTAATCTGCTTTGATCCGTTTGCTATCGCTTATAATCACTTAAAATCTATCTTTTGTAGTTAATAAGCTTGTTTTCGCTTTATCTAAACCAGTGAGTTGAAGTGAAGTGTGTGGGAATCATAACTCAGGGGCAAAGGCTGTTGCATATTCCTCTCCACATTGAGGGAGGAGGCAAATTTTATGAGCTTACGCTGTACAGTTCCCTGTACAGCGCAAGACGGTATAATTTGGGGTTTATACTCCAGAGGGGGTGGACGCCTGGGGACCTGGGAGTTGCCTTAACTCTAGCCTTCCTATAGAGGGGCTAGTCAGAGAGCCTGCATGTAACTGCAACTGGCTGTGTCCCTACCCGTATGTATGCTGGTGAAAGTGCAGGCTGGAGGTCTCTGCAGCTAGTCACAGCAGTATAGTGTGAGAGGGAGCACAGGCTGGTGGATCAGGGGGCTCAGTGGTACCCCAATTCCAGGTAGCACCCCGGGGGGATCCTGTCACAAGAGAACTCCCACACATGGCCAGAACCCCATTGACTTGAGTGAGAGTTTTGCAAGATCTGGGCCTTAAATGTCTAAATAGCAAATTGTGCCATCAAATGGAAAATTTGTTATCTGATTATTTCCTTTTGGGGGCAACCACCATATAGTCATACAGGGACTCAAAAGATTTAATTTGTTCCTAAACATTTCTCACATCTATGAAGAGATTTTTATAGACTATATTCCATTTTTATACACACACATGTACTACATATAATAAATGATGATCACTATTTCAGATGTAACTGATCTATGACATGAAGACTATAATCAAGTTATTAAGTTTATAATATGGACAGGTAAAAGATGTGTTCCAAGCTCATATTATTTTCATTTTAATGCAGCACTATTAGTCCTCTTACTAATTCTTAACACTGATTTACAATAAAAGCAAAACTAAAAATAAAAAACCTAAGCGAAACATGAATTATTCTTGCAATTGCTGTGACCCATACACAATAAGATAATGAAGTTATAAAGAAATGAACAGTCAGACTATTCTAAACATTTTAAATTCCAATGAATAAAAGTAGGTAGAAATTAAATCTAAACTTCCAGGCATTGAACGGCTCTGATTCAGCTTTCACTAATGTCAATAGAACTACCATTGATATCTATACGGTTGTTTAGTTGTAGTATAATAGCATGTACAGGATCCAGATGAGGTAAAGACCCCATTGTTCATGATATTACACACACACACACACAAACAAAATCTCTGGGTCAGAGAGTTTACAAGCTAAATTGTCAAAAAAGACAAAGATAATACTATTATACGCCCATTTTACAAATGGGGAACTAAGCCACAAAAGTAAACATTTTCAGAAGTGATTCATGATTATGGATGCATGCCTCAATTATAAGGTTTCTGAAAGGAAAAATAATCTACGTCTGATGGAATATAGCAACATGGAAACAAAATGGTGAAGTTGGGTCTCAGCTAGAGATATTAAGATACTCATTGAACTTACTGGCTTAAACATCTGGCTTGCCAAAGAAAAGACCGTTACCTATCTTCTTGTAACTGTTGTTCTTCAAGATGTGTTGCTTATGTCCATTCCAAGTAGGTGTGCGCACACTGCGTGCACAGTCATCAGAAGGTTTTACCCTTAGTGGAAACGTTCCCCCTCGGTAATGGCCTGGGTGCCGGCCTGGGTGCCAGTGTTGGGGACTCATGGTGGTTCCCGGGTCATAGAGGATGTCGGGGGAGCCTGCCTTTCGGAGGTGACCGACAGATCTTGTTTTAAAAATTAACACAAATAATAAATGATTTCCCTTGTATATATTGTGCACTCAGACAGTAATTTGGAATCACACAGTCTCTAACATGTCAGGAAAAGACAGTTACCTTTTCCGTAACTGGTGTTCTTCGAGATGTGTTGCTCATGTCTATTCCACAATAGGTGTGCGTGCTCACCACGTGCACCGGTGCCGGAAGTTTTTCCCCTAGCAGTACCCATAGGGGAGCGCCCCAGCAACCCCTAGAGTGGCGCCTCTATGGCGCAGTATAAGGGGCGCTGCACGCTCCCCCCACCCTCAGTTCCTTCTTGCCAGACAACTACAACAGAGGGGAAGGAGGGCAGGATGTGGAATAGACATGAGCAACACATCTCGAGGAACACCAGTTACGGAAAAGGTAACTGTCCTTTCTTCTTTGAGTGATTGCTCCTGTGTATTCCACAATAGGTGATTCCAAGCTATATCTGTTGGAGGTGGGTAGGAGTTCACTAATTTTGGGGATGGAGCACAGCTCTGCCAAACCCGGTGTCATCCCTAGTGTGGGAGACGATTGCATAGTGCGAGGTGAACATGTGAACTGAAGATCACGTGGCAGCCCTACAGATGTCCTGAACGGGGACATGAGCCAAAAAGGCAGCTGACGAGGCCTGTGCCCGAGTCGAGTGCGCCTTCACAATTGGTGGCGGAGGGATTCCCGCCAGGTCATAACAGGTACGAATGCACGAGGTGATCCAGTTGGAGAGCCGCTGAGTGGAGATCGGCCGACCTTTCATGTGCTTGGCTGAGGCAACGAACAGTTGCAAGGACTTTCTGAATGGCTTAGTCCGCTCCAGGTAAAAAGCCAGAGCCCGTCTCACATCCAGCGTGTGGAGGAGATGCTCCTCACTGCACGCATGGGGCAAAGGACTAGCAGAAAAATGTCCTGACCCATGTGATAGGCAGAGACCACCTTTGGGAGGAACAAGGGGTGTGGGCGGAGCTGGACCTTACCCTTATGAAACACCATGTACAGGGGCTCGGAAGTCAGGGCCATAAGCTCCAAGACCCGCCTAGCTGACATGATCACAACCAGGAAGGTCACCTTCCATGAGAGATGTGACCAGGAGCACGTGGCTAGCGACTCAAATGGGGGCCCCTTGAGACGGGCCAACACCAAGTTTAGGTCCCACTGCAGGACCCTGGGGGCCTAACATACAGGAAGAGATGATCCAAACCCTTAAGGAATCAGCCAGTCACAGCATGGGAGAATACAGTGTGGCCCTGCACCGGTGGATGGAAGGCCAATATGGCCACCAGGTGCACCTTGACTGATGAGGGCGCCAGGCCCTGGGATCTAAGGTGAAGGAGGTAGTCCAGGATAAGCTGGATCGGGGCAGCCACTGGGGAAATGCCCCACTCGTCTGCCCATCTGGAAAAACCGAGATCACTTTGCCAAGTAGACTCAGCGTGTTGAGGGCCCCCTGCTTCCTCGGAAGACGCGCTGACCCCCTTCCAAGCACATCCTTTCCTCCCTAACTAACCATTGAGCAGCCACACAGCGAGGTGGAGTGCCGCTAGTTGGAGTACAGGAGGCGGCCCTGGTCCTGGGAGAGCAGGTCCGGGCGGGACGGCAATGGCCATGGTGGGGCGACCGCCAGGCCCATGAGGGTCCCATACCAATGCTGTCTGAACTATGCTGGAGCAATCAGAAGGACCCGGGCCTTGTCCATTTTTATCTTTTCCAGGACCTTGCCAATCAGCAGGAACGGGGGAAAGGCATAGAGAAACTGGCCTGACCAGGACAGGAGGAAGGCTTTGGAAATAGCGCCCCGTCCCAGCCCCCCTGGAGCAGAACCGGGGACATCGACGGTTCTGCCGAGTCGCAAACAGGTCCACCTGGGGAGTTCCCCACACTTGGAAAGGTCTGTGCACCACCTCAGGGTGGAGAGACCACTCGTGCTGAGAGAAGTCCCTGCTCAAGCATTCCGCCCGCACGTTCCGGGCGCCCAGCAGATGGAAGGCCTGTAGGCAGATGTCGTAGGCTATACAGAAGTCCCACAGCCTGAGGGCTTCGTGGGAGAGGGCAGAGGATTGGGCCCCGCCTTTCCTGTTGATGTAGAACATCGAGGCCGTGTTGTCCGTGAGGACCCTGACCACCCGGCCCTCCAGGTGTGAGCGGAAGGCCATGCACGCCAGCCGTACTGCCCTGAGCTCCTTGACGTTTATGTGGAGGGTCAGATCCCGAGCCGACCACAGACCTTGGGTTTGAACGTTCCCCACATGGGCCCCCCATCCCAGGTCTGACACGTCGGACACCAGCTCCAGTGACGGGGCCCTGCCCCTGAATGGGATCCCTTGGAGCATGTTTCTTGGGGAGGACAACCACTGTAGGGAGGTGATCACTGGTTCGGGTACCGTGAGGACTTTGTCCATCCTGTCCCTGGCCTGGGAGAACTCTGAGGCCAACCAGAGCTAGAGGGGCCTCATCCTGAGTCTGGAGTGACGGACCACATATGTTCACGCCGACATATGATCCAAGAGCTGGAGGCACGCTCTGGCTGTTGTCACCGGAAACCTTGTGACCGTGTCGATAAGCCCCTTCAGGGTCTCGAACCTGTCCAGTGGGAGGGAGGCTCTGGCCGACGAGGTGTCCAGGACCGGTTACTCTATGCGTTGAACCAGGAGTAACATGGACTTAGTGTTGTCTACCAACAGGCCCAAAGTGGTGCACGTGGACAGAAGGAGCACCACGTGATCCTGCACCTGCGACTGGGAGCTGCCCTTGACCAACCAGTCATCCAGATAGGGGAAGATCTGGACTCCTGGTGCCTGAGGTGGGCCGCCACCACCGACATACATTTCGTGAATACCCTGGGGGCAGTGGACAGGCCAAATGGGAGGACTGTAAATTGGTAGTGTTCCTGCCCCACCGTGAATTGGAGGAAGCGTCTGTGCCCCTCGAATATATGAGTGTGGAAGTACGCGTCCTGCAGATCAAGGGCGGCGTACCAGTCCCAGGGTCCAGGGAGGGGATGATGGAGGCCAGGGAGACCATGCGGAACTTGAGCTTCACCATGTACTGGTTTAAGCCTCGCAGGTCCAAGATGGGCCTGAGCCCCTCTTTGGCCTTCGGGATAAGGAAATAGCAGGAGTAGTACCCCTTGCCTTTGAACTCCCCAGGTACCCCTTCCACCGCTCCTAGGCCCAGGAGCTGCCCCACCTCCTGCTCAAGCAGAGCCTTGTGCGAGGGGTCCCTCAGGAGGGACAGGGGGTGGTTGGGCGGGGAGGAAGTAAACTGGAGGGTGTAGCCCCGGGAGATGGTGTTGAGGACCCATCGGTCAGAGGTCAGCCGTGACCACTGCAGGAGGAAAGCACACAACTGATTGGAGAAGGGAAGTTTTATTGGGGGTGGATCCCTGATGAAAACTCACAGGGCCCCCCCCTAGCATTCTGTCAAAACTGCCTTTTCCCCCACCTGCTTGCCCTTGGAGGACCCAGGCTGGGGGGCAGGGCAAGACTGCCTCTGTGAGCACCTCTTATAGTCCCGCGACTTCTTATGAGCGGCCTCATATTTTGGGTGGGTGGCCTGAACAGGAGTCTGCTGCGGCTTGAACTTACATTTAGCTGGAGCCGGAACATAAAGACCCAGAGTCTGGAGAGTCGTGCGGGAGTCTTTCAGGCCATGCAGCTTTGTATCCGTTTGTTCCACAAACAGAGCTTTGCCATCAAACGGGAGGTCCTGCAGGGAGGTCTGTGCCTCACTGGACAGTCCAGAGAGCAGGAGCCACAATGCCCTTCTCATGGACACCGCTGAGGCCCTGGACCGCACGGCCGAGTCCGCCACATCCGAAGCTGCCTGCAGGGTCGCCCTGGCAGCTGCTGTACCCTCCTCCACCAGCTCTTTGAACTCCTTCCTGTCGCGCTCCTGGAGGGAGTCCTCGAACTTGGGCAGGGAGCCCCACAGATTGAACTCATACCGGCCCAGGCGAGCCTGGTGGTTCTCCACCTGTAACTGGAAGCTCGAGGATGAATAAATTTTCCTTCCAAAAGAGTCCAGCCTCTGTGAATCTTTATTTTTCGGGGTAGGGGCTGGCTGGCCCTGCCATTCCCTGTGGTTGACCGACTCGACCACCAGGGAGTTAGGAGCAGGGTGGGTGTATGCTCCTTGGCGGGTACAGAATACTTGCGTTCTGCTCTCTTGGAGATGGGGCCAATGAGGCCGGTGTTTGCCACTGGGCATTTGAAATTTTTGCCACCCCTTCATGGGGAGGCCAGGCCACCCTACCCGGTGCCAAGCAGGACAGCACATTAAACAGCGAGTCTGAGGGCTCCTTCATCTCCTCTGCCTGGAGGTGGAGGCTTGATGCCACCCTTTTTAAGAGTTCTTGGTGGGCCCTAAAGTCCTCCTGTGGAATGGAGGGAGGTGGGGCCGTAATCGCCTCATCCGGGGAGGGCGAGGAGGCCAGCACAGTACTTTGGGTGTCCACCGACACCGGAGGGTCCACCACCTGGTCGGTCTCCGGCCACGGTGCCAAGGATGTATGTCCCACCGACTCCTTCCTCAGAGGTCTGGAGAGGGAGGCCAATGGTCCTTCTGAGGCTCCGGCCACCGAGCGAACCCCCACCAGGGGGCTGCATCAGAGACCACGATGCCCACTGGTATCATTGGGCCTGCCAGGGGCCCGGTGCCACTGCACCTGCTGTGGCACCGGCGGGGCCAGCTGTTTGGCCTGGATGGCCTGGCCCATTGATGGACGACTACAAAGGGAGGCCAGGCTGACATACGACCTGCTGCTGTCCCCAGACCGGGAGAGGTGCCAACCACGGGACTGCGATCCCGTCGCAGAGGACTGGTACCGTCTGTAACAGCTACTCTGCGATCAGCTCCGGTGGGCAGACCTGCGACAGTCAGACGCCAGCGATCGACGCTCGGGGCTGTGGAGGCGGTGCCATGGCGGGGTCCTGGAGCGGGACACTGAATGGGAATGACATCAACGTCTGTGCCGTGACCAGCCACGATAACCCCTCCGAGACGAGGACCTTTGGCGACGTCTGCCTCAGTCCCGTTGGTGTTCACTCCTCGAGGCGGAGAGGTGCCGAGAGTCTCGGTCAGATGGAACCCAACCAGACAGCCTCGTGGGCGTTGAGGGCGATCCACGTGGACTTTGCCCTGAACGGTTGTTGGGTGGCGAACGGAATTGGGAATGTTCCCTCGACCGAGACCGGTACCGAGCTGGGGGCGACTGCGGAGATCCCAGCGGCGGCTTACCTCTGGAGAGCGGGGCTGACATCGGTGGTGCTCCTGGTACCGGCATGGACATAACGTCCCAGGCCGCCTGCAGGGGCTCCGGCGTGGAGGGCATCCGGACATCTGGGGAGGCCTGTTCCGAATGGCCGGTGGGGGTCGAAGACTGCCCGACATGGGTCTAGCCTCTGTCCTGGGTTTACTCCGGTGCCGCGGCGAAGGCGGCCTCTTTCTAGCCTTCTTGGCGTGCCCCGTGGAGGGGGAGCGGTGCCGACTAGTCTATGGCACCGAAGGGTCGCCGCGCACCGACACCGCAGTGCCTGGTGCCGACTCGGAGCGGCAGGCTGGAGCCGGGGTCAGCGCCGAGTCCATCATAATAGCCCGGAGCTAATGTCCCTTTCTCTCTTGGTCAGAGGCTTAAACGACTTGCAAATGTTGCAGCAATCGCTGAGATGGGTTTCCGCCAAACAGCGCAGACAGTCCATGTGCGGATCACTCAGTGGCATAGAACGCCTACAAGTGTCGCACGACTTAAAACCCGGGGCACGGGGCACGCCCCGGCCCGGGCGCTCTAGCTAACTAAACTAACTAAACAACTAACTAACTACAGGTACCATACACTGAATGAACAAGCAGTTTTGGGGACGAGCTACAGCAAAGCTGGAGCAGAGCAGTTCTGAAGCACCTTCACTGGCGGCAAGAAGCAACCGAGGGTGGGGGGAGCATGCAGCACCACTTATACCACACCATGGAGGCGCCACTCCAGGGGTCGCTGGGGCGCTCCCCTACGGGTACTGCTAGGGGGAAAACTTCTGGCACCGGTGCACATGGCGAGCACGCACACCTATTGTGGAATACACATGAGCAATCACTCAAAGAAGAATCTGTTGCTGCAGAATATCATTCAGTATTTTGAACGCATTTCCCTAAGTTTTTGATGTCTAACCACAGTTTTTAATAGTCACTTCTATGATTTTAAATCTAACATTGAGATATTAGATATTTTCGTTTACAATCAGCTCTCGCAAACCAGGGTTTGTTGAACCCTGGCCTTACTACAAGTAAAAGAACAAATATGTGTCTAGGCACAGACTGAGTTGCTAAGTGGAATAAAAATTAAATTGTCAAATCTACTTTTCAGACAACACCTATAAAATCCAGATATCCTGAAAATTTGGTAAGGGGAAGAAGGTTGAAATCTTGTGTAATACTGGAAGGAAAAAAAATCTGTTCAATTAAAATTATTGTTCATTTCTAGGATCAACATCAGATCTAATGCAGAATTACTGGAGATGGCCACAAAGCTATTCTCATTCATGGCACATTTTATATAAAATTTTGTGCTATGAGAAGAGGTGAGTTTGGTGGTCTCAGTCCAAGTTGCAGTGTCCAATTCACAAGCCCTCAACCCCACAATCAGTACTAATTACCACCCTGTTTGGTATTCTCCTCCCAGAAGCCTGAACCTTTCAGTTCACCCCAAAGACCCTCTTAGCACCTGTCCAGGTAGGGATAACACAAAACCCAGCTCACCTGTACACAGGAGTTTCAGAGTCCATTTAAGTGCTCACTTGACAACCACCCATCACATCCCACCCACGGGCGAGCCAGGTCCATTGCGCTGCTCTAGGGGCCTTCCAAACCCAGGGCCGGCTCCAGGCACCAGCTTGTCAAGCAGGTGCTTGGGGCAGCCGCTCCGGAGAGGGGCGGCACGTCCAGGTATTCGGCGGCAATTTGGCGGACGGTCCCTCACTCCACCTGGGAGCGAAGGACCTCCCGCCGAATTGCCGCCGCAGATCGCGATCGCGGCTTTTTTTTGTTTTGTTTTTTGTTTTGGCTGCTTGGGGCGGCCAAAACCCTGGAGCCGGCCCTGTCCAAACCCATCTCCTCTGGTGAATTTCACCCTGAAAGTAAGCTTCCCTCTTAATGATATTAATCATATACGTTTTTATTTTGTCTGCTATTTACCAGCAGATGGTGCTACAGGAACACTGAATAATGAGTGTATTAAGACCATGCAATGAACTACAATGGGTTATCAGCCAAACTTAGTTTGTTCTGCCTGTCACTGCAACAAGTTAGACAGTTTAGTTGCAACCATTTAAAACACAAATTTCATAAGTCATGCACAATAAACAGTAACATAAAATCTGAACTTACCTGGAAATTTAACAGATCACCCATTAAGCAAGTTGTAAAACAACTGAAATTAAGAACCATAGCAGAACCAAATGGAATTATCCAAATTCAGTATCTTGCAAGAATTAGTACTGAGGTAACCCAGTTGTGTTCATCTGTTAGCAAAGTGGTCCAGATCTAAAGAAGAAAATTGTGATATTAAAAAATACTTTGTTAATGCAGGCCCAGGGCAATACATTGCAATACTATTCACAAGACCTAGCTACAGATGTAGTTTTAGATACTGCCTGAAGTTGCAATGCTGAAAAAGTTCAGAGAAATGACATATTTGGCCACATTTTCTAAACCTGACTTTCAATGCTAGCAATTTTTGTGTGTGAAAACAGGTATCTGTGCATGCAAATCAGCTTAGTTCAGTACCTGTTTGAGCAAATGAGGTGTTTGCTCACAAAAATAGTTACATGAACAAACTTAGTATAATTTTAGAGACTAGGTTGAGAGCTGTTTGAAATTATGTTTGAAAAGGCTTGTAATTTGTATAATGGTGTTATAATAGAGATTATTAGGAGGGACTAATCATCAGAGCCTGCAGCCAAGCAATGTAAGATGCTACACAAGATTGTGGCTACAGCTCAGCTAATGCACTTCATTCCTGAGCTACAAGACACTGCTATTGCAGTCTTGCACCTATCTCAAGTATTATACCTTATCATTCAGTAATGTTGTCACTCAGTTTCAATGTGTTCCACGCAGGCTTTCAGCCCGGGGTGAATGACTAGTGCATTAACTGACTGCATCTCTTCTCCCCGTACCATTTGTCAACCAAAATTAATTATATTCAGTCACTAGTTATGACCATTTTTATATGGTGCTACATCTTGGGATGAACATTTGGCCCAAAGTTCAAACTTGAGGCAAAGTTCAGCTTTCTGCTTTGCTTTCAAAATCATGTAATTACTGAAAATTGTCACTGTTTAAAGAAGACAATATATATAATCAATAACTTGCACATATCAATCAGTGACATTTATTGGTTTCAGAGTAGCAGCCCTGTTACTCCTGTTCCATTTTATTTATTCTCTGCCACCACCCGATAACTTTAATAAAATCATATAATTAATAATACTACCACCTATCTGTGTAGGTACTTATATGATGCTCATCGGTGTAATTCTCAGCATCTTCACAGAGCATTTCCCACTCAAGGATGACAAAGACATTTGCAAATATTAATGACTTGACTTCACACATTCCTCTGAAGCAACAGAGTCCTCCTCTTTATTTACATTTTTTCATTGATTTCCATGGAGTTTGGCTCAAGGCCTAATTGCCAGATTTTCAAAAGGGCTCCACTCCCAGTTAGGCACTAAACAGACAGATTTTCAAAAGGTTGATGCTGAGCTCTCAAAAATCTGGCCATGGTAATTTGCCTAGGGTCATACACTGTGTCAGCATTCCAGCCTAAAATAAATAATAGGCATGCTGATTTGACTACTAACCAACATTCCCCACAAGCAGAAAGATTTGTGATATGCATATGATTTCACTGATGGCAAATTACAGACTTTGCTTAATTTAAAGGAACTGATCCTCAACTGATATAAAATGTCATAGTTCCATGGACTTATACGGGCGATGTGACAATTTACACTAGCTAAGGATCTGCCCAAAAATGGTGCACTCTCTTCTTTTAGCCGCATAAAGATTTGAGTTACAAAAGGAATGGTGGAATGTCACAAAAGGAATGTCACAATTCAGGCTAATAATCTGCAAGAGTAATGATATTGACCTAAACTACACCCAGGGTACAAGGGTTAGGATAAAAGTAAAAGGGTTACATCAACCTATGCAACACATATGAACCTAATAAGCAGATTTCTTTTCCAGATGGAAAGATTTAACATATGCTTAACAAATGAGAAGACTTGACATATGATGCATAAAGTTTTATTGCGAAAAAAAACTAGCTCCAGAAAAAGGCAATGAGTGTGCCCTTCAAATTCTATAGTTGTTTTATTATTAATTAATTAATTAATTATTATTAAAGGAAAACTATTGGATCAGTCAGGTTAATAAGAAAACTTTCTCTCCAGCCCAGCAAAGAGAGTTTTTTGAGCCAACTGAAAATTGGAGTTTGCATTCCGCAGTGGCAATCCTTACAACCAATTAGCTAGCACAATTGTTGCTGCAATTTCATAGTCCTCTAGTCTCAATTCAGTGCATGGATTTGTTGCATAAAGACTAGATGGTTTGTAGCACAAGAATTTGGGGACTTAAGGAAACAAAAATGATAGTGGATTCACAAATCAGAGAATAATAAAGAAAATTAAAATATAAGGATATTATTTAGAGGCTGGACTCTGTTGATTTTTGCACATTATACCTCGTAGTTGCTGAAGTTGGGATCTTCTACAGAACCTGTTACTATGATTTTGCTGATGGCTTCCTGTAAAACTGTTTGTTTTCTGACAAAGAGCCCGGTTTGAGAACTGCAAGGAAGAATGAGAACCATCCCAAAGGAAAAACACCAAAATTTATAAAGAGGAGGAAATATTTTCGCAACATGAAAGGCAGATTTTGTGAGGATTTGAAGTTCACTTACATGCCTCCTGCTGTGCTCCAGGTTTATTCTGGCAATCTTTTCTTTTTAGAAATTCAGAAATGGCTGTGATCCTATGTCTTCCTTAAATAACTTATTCATACATATACAAGAAGATAATGTTTTTGGAAATTCTGCATCCAAACCAAAGCTGGAATCTATATGCCAAACACCATGATCGAAAATCCTAAGGTATCTTTTTTTTAAAAAAAAAGTCTACTAGAGTTTTCTCATCCTTGCAGAAAAAACAGAGCACAATTCCATCCTGATCACAGTGAAAGGGTACTTTAAAGTGAAGACAGCTGTGTAGTAACCTATACCTCACAGTTGTTGGGTGTCTAGGAAGCTTTCTTGGCGATTCTATCGCCGAACACAATGCTTAGCCATACTATTTTATAAAAGGATGCAAAAACAACATATAACCAAGTCATAAAGCCATCTTCATTTTGTTACAGGATGAATCCAGGTGAAAAGCATCATGTAACTAGGCTTTATTCGTTGCCTTGTTGTCACAAATTAGAATAGATTATCATATAGATCAGGAAGATTTCTACCATCTGATTTCCTTTTGATATCCACCTTAACATTCTATGACATTTTCAATTCATGTGATTTGAAAATACTCACTACCCTCTCTGGATCAAGCCCTGGTCTTTATGCCCTCCTATGAATGTTTACTTTATTCAGGCTCCAAGCCGAAGCATTTTGCTGGATCAGGACCTTAGGATTCAATTATATCTTCTGCCAGGCCCAACCACAGTGGCAAGGAGGCACACCACCCAGGTGGAAAGAGGTATTGTTACTGAAAACCATGTTTTCTGTGTGCTGTGAGTCATCCAGGGGCAGAGTGAGGTGACATGGCATCACTCATGCTACACCAAGATATGCTCCCTCCAAGGCTACTAGTACAGACAACTCTCCTCTCCTGCATTCCTTAGTCCTAGGAGGTAGTTTATGCCTCTATCATGTGAAGATGCACTGGAGGAGGAGAAAGGGCTACCTATACTCTTTCCCCTGTATACCACATCCCGGCACGGGAGAGATGATTTAGTCCTTAATACCACATTGTTCCTTCTTTCAGCCACCTTATCACTTTAAGACAGGATTTCTGTGATAATGTAACAAGGCATGGCCAACTTGAGCACTTTGAGAGAAGAGATTAAAACTAACGTTTTTATGCTACCACATGACCCGTGGCTTATTAGCATATCTTCAAAAAATTACATGCACAGCATGAAAAAGCTGTTCTATTAAATATATTATTTCATAGTACAGTTGCGTTATAAAAAAGTATAGTAAGTCAGACTGTTCTGCAACCATATTACTTGAAACTGAAAACAACCCTCCTTTTGGAAATGTACTTATTCATCTTGGTTAAATCAAGACAATACAGATATACTTTTTTCCCAAATCTTTGGCTGTATTGCAATGGTTGTTTCAATCTGTAATCTCCAACTAAACATTTCCTATCCATGGATTAACAATATATTTACCAACTCGTGTCTTTTAACAGTATTTATCCAACATAACAAAATAAACTGCAATTTGTTATACTTTTTTTACAAAACATTTTATAAATATTTTTACAAAATGTATACAAAGCAATTTCAAGTGAGACATACTATACAAATGAAGGTATTTAAGCAAATAAAGTCCATACCACATTGACAATAAGTGACACATCCTCTTTAAGCGAAGTCAGTCTGTAAGGCCTCCCTAATCTAAGAGATAAATTATGCTAAACTCTTCAAAGTTAAAATTTTTTTTGTAATTGCCAGTTTAAAATTTATTTTAACCTTAGGCAGTATTCAAGAACATTGGAAATCATTATACTGATCCAGCAAAGCATTTTAGCATGTGCTTAAAATCAGGCATGTGTTAAAGTATTTCACTGGATCAGATTCCAATTCACACTTTATTAAAACAACATTTCATATATAAGATTATTTTGTTTACTGCATTACCAAGTACAAGTATTCCTAAAATAGAATTCAAATTAATGAATAACAGAACACTAATGATCCAACAGTAAGTTTGCTGGCCTTTGCTCAATGGATTCCTGACATAAGATGTTTGGACAAACCTTTGTCTGACCTAATCAACAATGATAAAAAACATGTCTTAATCTTTATTTGTCATTATCGATAATTCACTGCCCAGGAAAATAAATTTACATAATGGACACAACATTTTGTTATTTAGGTTATGTAGTTGCTGTACAGATGCTTGAAAGCTAATATGCTGTTTGAGATGGTACCAAGAGTGACAAGATCCATAAATGTGCATCTTTTTCTCATAAGATGAAAATTAAACTAATTTACATTGCTGATATAACTTACAGCCTTCCTTTCTAGAGTGCTCAGACTGGCTGAAATTGAATGAATTATAAGATACATTATCCTCAGGATACAGCCATCATTATCTTTATGACATTTCAAAGGCAATTGGCAAAGACTATACTGTCAGTCTCATTAACTAGAAAATAGCTAATTGCCTGAGAGTCTACTGTAATGATGCCCAGCTAGAAATTTAAAACTGGCAATACCATGTTATTATTTTAAATGTTTTACATGACATTTGGGAATGTTGGATTTTGACAAATTTGTACTTTAAAATTGGCACAAATTTTTTAAAATGGCAATTAATAATGTACAAAATATTTATATTTCCATTCACATTGAAGGGGAACTGAACCTTAATTATAACTTAACTATTGTTATCTTTCTCAGGTTGACTAGATTTGGTTTTCTTACGTTATCACATAGTGGGCTGCAGCTCAACAAGATGAGGTGCATTATAATTTTGTGCTGTTAAAAGCCCAAGGACCAAATTCTGCTCTCTTTTACACTGGTGCAAACTCACTGGTGTAAAGGATAGCAAAACCTGGCCTTTTGTTTTCTTTCCTGGCAGTTCTGGCAATCTGACTGACAACCACAGTTTGTCACAATAAGTCTCTAGATTATGATAATGGCAATCAGCAAATTTTGAAACATGGCTGTTTATTTTTGAGAGCAACAGGGAGGAAGATAGAAGGAAAGAGAGATAGAGAGCATGCCTTAGAAACCACAACAGCTCTACCCTTCTGAGCAGACATACATGCTAGATTCATCGTGGTAATGGCAGAACACTTATGTGCACAACAGCACTAATGACCAAAGTAAACTATTAAAAAAGAAGCATGGGCCATAAAAGGGAAAATGTCACATATTAAAAATAAATAAATAAAATAACAAGCTTCTATTCTCGTCAACATGAACACCAGCCAAATACAAACCACGCAGGGGTTTCCTTTGGCTCTAAAATGTGAATTAATAATTACACAGGTTTCGATATGTTTTAACAATGGGATAGCTGATTAACTTTGGTCTGTACATATTTTGGTAGTTATGACTGCTGCTGTGGATGACTAATATTCTCTGACAGCAAGAAGCAGAAACAAGCAACAACACTGGCCTTTAAATTTCTCAGATTACAGCTAATGTCCCCTCAAAGTATAAACTACTAATTTAATAACACAGTTTTCAAATAAAAGTGTTTTTGACACTTGGTCTTAAAAAAAAAAAAAAAAAAACATTTATACCACTTCAGAAAGACTTAGGTTGACTATATCCAATTATAAAATGCAAAACCTTCTCCTCAAGAGTTAACATATATATATATATATTTATATATATAAATTCATGGCTCTATCATGACCTCCTCCTGTATACTTTGCCACTTACTGGCTTCTGTTCTTCTTTCCTTAGTCTACCATATATTATTTCACACCATACCGTTGTGACTAACATTATACAGTATCATTCCACAGACTAAATTCACCCACTACAGATATACTCATGTACTACTTTCTGCTCAGTGACAACAGAAAAGCACTTAAAATATGAAGCCCTATAAACGTACCGATGACATCCTTCCAACTTAAAATCCTAGAGCAGATGGATTCATTAATAAATCAGACAGACAATCATTTCTGAATAGAGGTACAATGGGTATTTAACCACGAGCTTTTCCTGGAAAAAAACTAAAATCTAGTGATTTATGGAAGGGGGAAAATTGTTGCTTCCATTTGTCTTTTTAAAGTTTTCTTGAATAAATCGGTCTTTTCATACGACTGTGATTGTCAGTATATTACCTTATTACCTAGGGCCTAGTGAACTTCAATCTCATTAAATCGCAGTGTTAAACAATTACCATAAGCACTATCATTATAATACTTGAAATGTGTAGGCCCCAACAGACTGCATTCTAACAAGGATTAACTTTACTGGATATCTCACTGTAATCACAATGAGTATTGCTCTCAAACACAGAACAGAATCTAGTTTAGAAAGATTAACCTTTGACATATGTCAGGCTGTACTTGTGGTGTCATTCACATTTGCTTCTACTAAGAGAAACATAACTTGTCCATGGTACTGTAACTATTAACACTCTAAGATACTATTTACAGCTGCTTCTAAAATAGAGTCCGTTTCTACAACACCTTCACTGTGATCTGGAATAAATTTTTCCAGGCAGTTTTCTTGTGAAGCAATTGGTGAAAAGTTTGGAAAGTCTAATTCTACAGAGCCACTACCAGTAGCCTCACTTTGTGGCTGTCTCCCAGTTTTTTTCAGTTCCAAAATGTTTTTGAATGTAGTTTCTAAACTCTTATTGAGGAGTAAATCCTGTTGGGGTTCACCCGAACCTTTCATGTTGTCAGGATGTGAAACCTCATTCTTTGGAAAGCTCCTCTGAGTTTTGTCTTGGAGGGAGTTATTATTACAGATTACCTCTGAGTGAGATTCAACTGTATTCCTTGACATTTTATGTGTACCATGATTAGCTCTTGACAAGGTTTTTGACAGGTCTTCAGAACTTGAAGAATTTTCATTGGTCTTGGCAAGATCTTTACCAGCCAATGTCTCTTCAGAGACAGCCATGTATTGACTGTCAGGAGAACAGCTAGCCTTCTCAAACTTTAAAGCTTTAGTGAGGCTTTCCGTTTTTTTAGTAGAAATTTTTCCTTCTAGTTGTGTCATAATGTTGTTAGGCACTAAATGAAGTTTGTCATGATTTGTAGACTCTGCTGTGCTGGATTTTGATCGGTCTCTGGTTTGGATCTTGGTAGTCTGACTGTGAGAAGTCAAAGTTTTACTACACTGATGATCACTTTCACTGGACTGTGCTTCATCAGCAGTTCCATCAAATTGTTTAGAAGAACAACAAAAATCAGCCAGATAACCATCTGAAAATTAAAAACAAACATTTTAGTTTGGAGTTATTAAATATCAAAGACAGTAAAATGTAAAGAAGTGCTAAATAGAACAAGCATTCTTAAGTGACTGAGCATTTAAACCCATGAATAAACAGAAGTTATTTGCTCACATTGCCCCTCTCTTGTTTGAAAATGCCTCTAGTATTTACTGCCCATTTATTGGACTACAGTACCTATTCAGAGCCTAAAGTCTTTACTGGCTTTCCCAAAAACATTTGTGGCAACCCAGAGTTCAACTCAGCAGACAGTCCATTCATAAGTTGACAGCACTCAAGGAAAGTGACTTCTGCAACTGTCAGCATTTAAGAATATGACTTTAATGGAATCCTAAGCATATGGTTAAATATTTTGCTGGATCAGGGCCTAATACCTCAGATTTTGATCTAATTAACCAGTGGGCAAATTAGGTATAGTGCACTGTACTCCCAGATAAAGCCAGATACAAGCTGGACAAATTATGTCTGATGGGAAGTTTGAGTGTCTGGAATAGTCTCAGACTTTCCCCTTGACTCTTTCTATCATTGCTCTGAGCCTTATAGGTATTGGCTATTCCAGGATTCTGAAGCTCTTCTCTCCCTACTGAAAGTTTCTGAGTAAATGGGGGATGTGCTGTTTTCTATGACAAATATCTTGTTTAATGGTGATCAGTGTAGCCAAGATGTAACTGTACTATTCTTTTAAAAACATATTATTTATTTGTAGTGAAAGTAAAACATGAAAAATGGATGGTTATAAGAACAGAACTCCAGGGAATACAGCAGGGATTGAGATATATGTGTTCTTGGGTATTGGAAATACATACAAGGAATGTGCACTCATCTTATTAGGACTATGGATTCTGCTTTTTATTTGCTAAGCACTGTATATCATTGTGTTAGAGCTGGGCAGAAAACTCAGTAATTCTGTTTCATGGAGCATTTCTAGATTTTGAAATTTGGTTTCATTCCAGTTCAGAATGAAAACCAAAAATTTTGAAATTGTCTCCCAAATGGAATTACCATTCTCTGCTCAGGTCTACTAGAAATCCTGGCAGGATGACCCAGAGCAAGGGATCCTGGAAACCCCGGCTGCCAAAGAGCCATGAACCTGGGACTCCCATAAACCAGGGCTTCCAGGCCTGGTTTCTTGTAGAATTTTTTTCAAAAATCTCCGTAATATGGCAGAACATTTCTATTTCAACAAATCGGAAAATTCTGACAAAAAGTATTTTACTGATATTTTTCCAAGCATTTCTAAACCCTACTGAGAATTATACTCAAAATAGGCAGTTTGAGTACAAGCTCATTTTCTGTATAATGAATGCATACCAACATTTTGCTGCTCGGCTATATGGCATCAGGATTTAAAGAATACAAAAAACCAATTACACTTAAATTTCTAAAAATTTTCATTAGAATAAAAACCTACTACGTTCAACATGAACAAAAGATACTGAAAAGTGAAATTTTATTACATTTCTGGAGAGTGTTAAATCAACATATGAACAATGAATTAGAAGATAAACTTGTCTGAAGACCTTACACTTACTAAAGGTATGCTAACAGGTAAGTTAGGGATAAGATTGCGTGCTTTACACACAGACCTGAGTAGGAAATGGGGTATAGCTACTCTGAGGGGTAATGCAGAGGGGAGTCGGGGCCATGCCCCAACTCTTCTCTGCCCTCTTCTGAGCAATTTGTTTATCTTGAGGAGGAAGAGACTAGAAGTTCCTGATCACA
Organism: Terrapene triunguis; assembly: GCF_002925995.2. Taxonomy (NCBI): domain Eukaryota; kingdom Metazoa; phylum Chordata; order Testudines; family Emydidae; genus Terrapene; species Terrapene triunguis. The sequence goes on along the minus strand of NW_020664471.1, from coordinate 3,378,952 downwards.
GGGGCCCTACTGTGATTGGTCCTTACACAAGCTACTCTGGGAAGGAGGACAGAGGGAAGCTTCTTGTGAATCTCCCTTATACTCATGTAAAAGCTGATCATCTAAATTTAGTGCTAAAATATTAAAAATATAAGAACACCCATTTTCGTAACATTTGTTTCCTTATTAAATCAATGTTACATTTCACAGCATCATGCTTGAGAAATACATTTTTACTGCAAAGGAAGAAAAACAGTTTTGTGCAGTGGGATTTTGTTTTGGCTTCTGCTTTATGCTATATATTAACAGTATTATTTCCTGATTTCCCTACTTCTGGTGGAGGATTCCTTGGAAGACTGGACAACTAGCCATATTAGGACAACAATTTGCTTGTACATTATGTTCCTTTCCCCTATCCTCCATATGTTTTGCCTATTTAGACTATAAACGCTTTAAGGTGGGAACCGGTCTTATTCTTTCTGTGAGGCACCTAGCACACTTTAAGCAGTTGGGAAATAATAAGCAGGATTAATAAAGCTAGGAGACTGAAATCTGGGCAAGTGACTGGAGAAGGGATTTTTAGCCACATTGTTCAAAACTCTGTTTCTATTTGAAAACCTTTTAACTCAAACTTGTAAAAGAAGCCCTCTACTCCTTCAACTGAAGGGCAAAAAAAGCTTCCACTCCAGGTATCTAGTCCTACTAATCCTCTGGCAAAAATGGGAAAGAAACAGTTGTATTTCTACGGTAAAAATAAGCAACAAAGCCTTTTTAAAAAATCCTTTAAGCCCTTCTTTATAGATGGTAAAGAAGCAAAAAGAACAATTTTTGTTATTGCTCCTTTGCAGGTCTCCTTTAAATGCTAAATTGATAGCCACTTGCTTCACAAGTTTACATTGTAAGGAGGCCAAGGGACCAAACCACAGACAGGTATCACCTATATTTGCAAAAAACTGAATTTCCCCCCCAAATCTGCCCAATTCTGCTGAGGAGTTTTATTTTTATTTTCTATTCTCCCTCCCTGTTCTTACATTTAATATTACATAACAGAGTAATACGCTAGAAGAGTTATTAACAAAATATCTAAACCCAATTGTCTTTGCTGCTAGACCAGCTTTCTAATAAATCCACAAATTACTGCATGCTGAAGTGAAGGCGGGATCATATATGTTTTACCTGACAGCAATACAAGGACCCATCTCCTACTCCATTAAGTAAGGTTTTTCAAAATAATGCACCAAAGCATTTGCAAGCATCCTAACTGTCTGAATACAATATCTAAAAGAAGATCATTTCATAGAATATTTTATTGTCCAAATATCTGTATTTTACATTCTCTGAATGTCCTTTAAGATGAACAGAGCATCAGGATGCAACAGGAACATATACCTATACTACACAAGTGCATTTGTTGAATATTTCTGGTTGTGTCTGTCAGCAGTGAAATGGTTAACAATGCTGGAATTTAAGTGGTCATTGGGCTCCAAAAATAACACTTCATTAAGAGAATGAGGGAATTCACATTCTCTCAGTATTATTGTATCTGGCTGGCTGCAGACTCAAAGGTCCTGTCCACAGAAGCAACAATGTGATTGCTGCTAACCATACAAGCAACACATGATTGTTGCTAACAGGATTCTTGCATGGTTTTCCACCAGTGCACCCATTATTTTTTCCTGAGAACAACTTTAACCTTACAATGTTTCTTGATGTAAAACATGCCAACTTAGGTTATTGAAGCTGAAGGTCTGATTTCACCATAAGCCATTAATTCTGAAGCAGAAAGAGGAACTGCACTTAAAATCAACAGCTCAGTTTGGCCCCTAATATTTTTAACACCTGGAAGATTATGCAAATAGTTTTCTACTTCACAGTGCTCAAGTTAAACATTTCTTACCAGGATCCACTAGTGCAAGGCGCTTATCCCGGGACAGAGATGCCCTTTCTTCCTGGTTAAACATCCTGTCAATCATGACCATTTCTGCAGAGGGATTTATCCGCTGCAAAAGAGAATTCCTAGAAATCACTTCATATGTTCATATAAAAAAAACAATCCCGCCACAGGATGGATTTTAAATAAAAATTTAGGGTTTTTTTCTTTTTGTATTCCACTAGTATTAACTTTTTTGGGCAGGGACTGTCTTTTATTATGTGTTTGTACAATGCCTAGTATAATGGGGTCCCAATCTTGATTGGGGCCTCCAGGCACTATTGGAATAAAATGCAATCATTTATTATTTTGTAGTTGTTAAAGCTTTGTTTTAACAGTGAATCAATATAATTATACACATAATAATATTTCAAGATGGGTTACATTACTTAACATTGACATATGCAGTTTATTATCTAGCATGAAATAACTTTCTCTGTTAGAAAAAATACTCATGAAGAGCCCATACTGTAGCATTTATCAACACACTTCTGTTTCACACTTTTTTTTTTTTTTTTTTTTTTTTTTAAAGTTAACTCTCTGGTGCTGACAGCTCTGCTGCATCCATTGCTGACAATGAGATTAAACCAGGAAAAACCCATCACCAAGCACTAGAAAATTAACTCATTGCCTGCTACATTACAGCCCATACAATTAAATCCAACACCATGGCACACTATTCCAAATAGCATTTCCTTTCCAATGTTATGGAATCTGAATTACTGTATAATGGTTCAAAATATAAAGGATAGATTTTTTTATATCCACCTATTCTTTTGCATGCACAATTATTTCCCAGTATATTTGATATCAGTCAGATAGCAGTTTAATCAGAGAGTCAGATGCCTAAATTATGTCAACTGTACCTACAATTATTTGTGTCCATAAAACTCAGGATAACATAAAAGACTGTACTGAAACCCACACTATTTTAAAAAGACTTTAAAGCACACCAAGCCTGAAGCAACTATGAGGATGCCCTGATATTCACACAATAGATTCCAACATTATTATTTACATAATTGACAGCAGTTTTTCCTTTTTATAGTACTGTTATACCTGTGTCTGCACTTTTATTGTAAGCCTGTTTTCATATGTTTCTTACTCTCTGGGGAAGTTATAACTGTGCTGTATATTTTGCTATGAAGATGCAGACGACATCTGCCTTACCTTCACTAGGATTTTAACAAGAGTTAGTTTAACACGAATTTAAAACCTTTTTGTTTTTACTAGTGAAGACACGGCCAGATGAGAGCATTTATGCACCTTCTTAACTTTAAGAATGTGAGTAGCAAAGTCAGTGGGACTACTCGCACAGTTAAAATTAGCACATTCTTAAGTGCTTTGCTGTATCAGGCCAAGGTGACTTGTCCAAAGTCACATAGGGTATGTCTACACTGCAATTAGACACTCATGGCTGGCCTGTGCCAGCTGACTCAGGCTTGCACTGCATGGCTGTTTCACTGCAATGTAGACTTCCAGGATCAGGCTGGAGCCTATGCTCTAGGACCCTGCAAGATGGGAGGGTCCCAGAGATCGGGCAGCAGCTCGAGCCTGGAAGTCTACACTGCAATAAAACAGCCCGGCAGCAGAGTCAGCTGGCACAGGCCAGCCATGGGTTTTTAATTGCAGTGTAGACATACCTATACAGAATGTCTATGGCAGAGCTATGAATAAAGTCCAGGTGCATAGTAAAGAGAGTCCTTTCTCCCCACCGTAGCCCCGGGGCAGCTTGCATCCCAAATCCCTCATCCCCGGCACCACCCCAGAGCCCACGCCCCCAGCTGGAGCCCTCAGCCCCCGCACCCCAACCCTCTGCCCCAGCCTTCCGACACTCCGAACACCGCGGCCCCAGCCCCGCCACATGAATTTTATGTGCACCAATATGGAGGTGATGTGTCACACATCACCTCCATATTGGTGCACATGACAAAATTCATTCCGCACATGCGTGGGAACATTAGGAGGGAACACTATCTACAAGTCCAATCAGTCCTACTTCTTGTTCAGCCAATCGTTCAGATGGGGGTCGGCAACCTTCGGTATGCAGCCCATCAGGATAATCTGCTGGCGGGCTGCGAGACATTTTGTTTACGTTCACTGTCCGCAGTGGTAGCCACAAAATAACTTGTGGATACAGAGGGAAGTAATACAACTCTGAGATCACTCTATTCTGGACCATTAAACCTGTTTTAATCCATTCCAATTTGCATTAACTGATCCATACATTTCACAAAAATAATTTTTTTCTTGCTTATAAATCTTACCATTGCATCTTCTATGAGCAAACATCTGTACTTATTTAGCATAGCTTGTGTCCTTTTCAGAAGCTGCGTGGCTACAGATTCAAATTCACTGTCCACTAAAAAGACACAAAGAATACATTTAGATAATGTTCTCCAATAACTAGCACAGACTCGCAAAAGTGTCCTTTCTTTTTAGTCTTTCTAATTTACACAATCAATTTTTTCAGCACCCCATGTAATATTAACTGCTTAAAAATTCTAATAAACAGCAGCACAACTTTTATCATACCAAATTAAAACATAAATTACCTTTTCTTAAATCCTCCTTGGTTGGCAGTGATCCCTGGCACACATGATATGAGAGGAGTCTCTGGACTGCATCATTTAACGATCTGAATTGACTTTTATCTGGTGTCACAGCATGTGCCTGGTCCTTCTGTAACTGCTGTAGAATACTAAAAAGAAAATGACTAATATCAATAATTAACATTTATTGTAATACCGTAAGGCTATATTACAGTTTACAAACTGACAGAGTGAGAGAGGCAGAGGTTAGTAGAAATGTCTCTAACAAAACTACAAATGAAAAACAAAATGACTTACAAAGCTCCTTTTGTTAGCTGTTTAGCAGCAGGCCTCTTTTGTCCAACTGTATGAACATCCACCTAGGACCAAACCAAAACTCAATTACATTGGCATTATCTTTTCCTTTAGAAAAAATAAGTTATAGAATTTCCTTGCGCAAACTGCTCATTAAGTATAAAATACTTTCAATTGCCTCTCATTTATTTTCTGTAAGCTTCTGTATCAATGAAAACAGATTACTTGAAGTCTTTGCCATAAATGTGAGCTACCATAAATGACTCCTGCTTTGCTCATGAATGAAGTAAGCAATGGGGAAAACGACATATCTCATCTTACACAGCCCCCCAAAAAGAAACCTACCACATAGGTAGTAAACAACAATGCTAACAATTGAGTCCCACTACATAAAGAATAAAATATGCAATGGAGTAACTAGGGGGTGTAGCCTTAGAGCACTTTGCTGATCGACTAGATATCAAGAGCAGAGCGCACAGTATTGAATTAGCAGACATACCTTCAGATTGCTATATTGATTCATTCATATTTAGAAAATAGGAAAAGGTTCTGTTTTTAAAAGCTTTTAAAACTTTAAAGAGGCTCCTGGAATATCTCTAAGGGGTTGGAAGACATTCCTCTTTCCTTCCTCCCACCAAAACAAACTTTTGGAAGATTAATGATTGTGTTTAGGGTAGGGATCAATGAGAATAACATGTAGGAAATTATTAATTAGTATTTCTACACTGTTCCTGGTTCCTTATCTTCATTAAAATTAAGAAAAACAAATTAACTGAAAAATGCTCCCTACCTGCACATTTTGTTGGATAGGAGATGATCCTACTACTTTTTCCTGCTGTGACTGTGTTGTTCCTAAAGATTGCTGGATGATTTTACCTCCAGAATCCTGTCCTATAAAAGTACACATTAAAAAGAGTCTATTACTCATGATTCTTAAAGCAAACCACCACATAATATTTGAAGTCCTGTGCTTAATCCTTTACTTGATCTGAAAATTACATATCGATAGATGTTGATACATAACAGTGTGTATAGGAGTATTGCTACTGCAGTCATGTAAGGAAATCAATACATATAGTAAAATGGTACTCAGATACTACAGTGTTGAAAACTATAAACATGTTTATAAATAAAGAAAATCAGTCTAAAATCTCTAAACACATCAATCCAAAATAAGAAAAAAAATCAAATATCTTAAGCATCATCCTGAAAGAGATTTGAAAAAAGATAAATTGGAGTCTATCCAGCTTTTTACTAATAGTTCCCCAAAATTATAAACTCAAGAGTCTGCAGCACCATTAAAAGTTGTGAATGAGTGGCTAGATCACACACTGTTGTAGATTCAGATGGGTAGCCTCCCACCTGATTGTCTGGCTGTATAATTAAGAGGAATCATCTCAGCCCAACACACTCACCACATGTAACACAAATAGTACTGTTACTTTTTGCACAGAAACATTGTGTAGAACATGTACAATCATTGTAATATATTAAATCAAAATGGAACTAGAAGTCTAGTGACATTTCCTGTTGACTTAAGTCTATATTAGAAACTTTAAAATTGTAATTAGGATGGTGCCATTTCAAGAACCCACATAATATCTTCTCATGTTCAGTGCATCACTACCTTAACTGAAAACTGATATTTACATTCTCTTTGCAAAACAATAACTGCTGATTAGATTCCACAACATCTTGTACCAGGAAAGACAAAATGGTGAGAAGTTAAGAGTTGTTATCACATGAGGATGGCTGGAAGTCTCAAAGACATAACTGGAATTCTGCAGCAGAAGACCTTGGTTTGAAAGTGACTTGATATTTCTCACTTCCTTTGCTTAAACACATCACACAGATGACACATTTGGATTGTGGGAAAAGATTCTTGACTGCTCATTGTCTATCATTCCAGCAAATAGAATCAGATGGCTACTAACAATTCTTGTTGGAAAAAGACCATATGACCAATTGCTAAAGAGAAAGTCTGTGGGCTCAGCACCATTGTTCCTCAAATGGAAAAAAAAAATAATCATTAGGACCCCCTATCGCCACCAATCATCAGTCAGCGCCTGACATAATGAAGGAGAACCCACTTCAGATGCCAGAGGGATTGGGGAAAACCATCATGAAAAGACTTTATCTGACCTGGCAACGTGTTACTCAGAAGACCTGTTAGCTGAGGTTGTCTCAAGCTATCCTGTGACTTTGATGCAGAAACTGGTGAGGACTGGTTCATAACTTTTTTCTGGGCCTGTGAAAATGCCATAGGGAAATAAAGGTTAGTCTAGTAATCACTGCAAGTTTTAACAGACCTAATAACAATGCAAAAAGGAAACCTACAACTGAGCTCAACTCTTTCCCCCTTTGTGATTATGTAAGAATGGCATCAAAGAAACAAAATGAGAACAAAAACTAAACTTTCACTACATACTCACTTCTTCTGAGGAGATTTCTTATTAAATTATATTTTCTCTATATAGGCCACTTTCCTTCAAAGAACTCCCCCTCCAAATCTAAATCTTCTAAAACAGTTCATCATCTGCAAGGTTAACTGTGCCATGATAGCAGTAAGTCTAGTTTTACTTTCCCTCAATACCAACACAATGACCCCCACACCTAGAAATTTTAAGAGAGAAACTCAATGCAATCATGTTAATAAATTTAAATCTCAGATGAGCGGGCACACAAAGCATCTAATAGCTGTTGTGTGGTATTTTAATGAAATCTGGAATCCCAAACATGAAAAATAACCATGTTGTGCTGACTGGTTGGAAATTAACTATTTCCCTACACTCCCTTCTCTTCTATACTTTGTGTTCTGACATATAAATAATCAGATCTTATACAACACTGTGCCAGTCAGTCCTCAAAAGTACAAAGAGTACTGATGTGTAACACATTTCCTGTGTAATTACTGGCTCTTATTTGTCCTATCAGCTAATAGAACTGGCAGCATTAGAATGTTGAAAAGTTCTGGGAGGCCCTTCTGCAGAAAAGGAAGGAAATCTTCAAGACTATTGTACCATGTCCCCATAAAACAGAAAAAGACTATCCATCCCTACCCATCCTAATAAGTGCCTTCAGTACAGGTTTTATAAATGCCACTGTCCTAAATATACAAATTTGAAGAGTTGCATGAGAGTACAACGCCAAGGAAGAAGACCAAGTATGGAAAGTCAGCATTTGTGAGATAACTAAGTAACCCTTTTTTCCTCTGGAAGTCATATCTGCATATTCTTAACTTGTGAGGGTCTCTCAAGCTGTACAAGGATCCTTGTCCAGAGAGTGGTACACTACCAAGCACTGACTAATTAATTAAAATTAAAAATATGGCTGCGAGCATAGAAAAAAGCTAGAGCTAATCATGGACAAGAACTGAGGTACCGGGGGCCAAACAGTCCTTTTATGACTCAGAATTTTCAGTGCCAACAAGAGGGCACTTCTGTGACTCCAATGGACACTGCTTTTCAAAACTTCCCAAAGCTCCCGTCCCACAAGTGAGGAAGTACAGAGGACACCTCAAAGAAGAACAGGTAACTAGGCCAATTTATTATGCTTAAGGAAAATACAAAATAACTGTAGCTGATTTCAGAAGTGGTGTAAATTCCCACTGTTGATCACGTGACACTAGTCATTCACTTACTGCCCCAACAACACAAATCAATCCAGCTTGTTTCCCCCTTCCCAAAACACATATGCAGTTTCTGATTCAGAGTTACACAGAATATCACTATTTTAATTTTACTGATCACTTACTAAAGAAGGCATATTTATAAGGCTTCTCTTTCACAACTGATTATATGAGAATTTTTTCTCTCCAAAGAGCTCCATAAAATTAAGCTCTTTGTAACTCTTTCAATGGTTTACAGAAGAGTGTGTCTCTGCCCCAAACTTCAAAACTGAAAATCCAAACTGATTGAGACATTTAAAGCCATACTGAACAGAGTACTAAATAAAATATGCTGCAGGGAATAATCCTGTGCTGGCAGAGAAATGGCCTAGAGCACCATATACCCTTTTCCATCTCCAATTTCTGTGGGCCAAATACTGAGAGGACCTTCGCATGCGTAACTCTCATTGAAGTCAGAATAATCTTCAGGTACTTAGCACATGCCAGAGTTTTGCCTTATGACTCTAACAGTGTGATTTTCAAAAGTGCTGACTTGGCATAGTTCTGCTCCCACTGAAATCAAAGGTAAAACTTCTATTGATTTTACTGGAAGCAGAAATAGGCCCACACTGAACACTTTTAAAAATTTCACCACTAATCAACAAAAGCAAGAATATCTGAATTAATGGGAATGATAGATTCATTCACATTATAGAAACATTTGAAGAAGTTTTTTGATTAAATGGTTGCAGCAGGATTAGATACTTTTTCAGTAGATCAACAATATTTGTTTATAAAACAATTACCGTAAGCATAATAAATTATTTGTGAATATTTTTGGAGAATACAGTATTAAAGGACATTATCTATTAACGTCCTTCCCCGCCAAAGAAAAAGGAAATGATTTAGAATGCTTTTGTGCAGTTTTGTTGGTACTTAAAGGGTATTCATACCTGAGCAAAAGTGAACTGTTGCTGTGTTACTCCTACTGATGTGCGACTGAAAGTGCTGATAGATTTAGAAGAGGAAACTGGAAGACAATGTGATACACTCACTGAAACTTGTGTTCTATTCTGCTGTGTAAGTTGATCTCCAGTAAAATTTCCTCCTGATGCAACAGACTGAACTGGTGGCCCCAGGCTGGGATGTACTGTGCCAGAAGAACTTACAACAGTAAACCGATTAGATGCTGACATATTTGAGACTGTAGACTGTCCAGGTGACATTGTAGTAAAACCTGATCTACCTTGAGAAACACTACTTTGACTGGGTGATAAATGCAACACTGTTGGTGATGCCTGTTGTAATGGCACCTGTCCACCAACAATTTGAGAAGTTCCATGATTTACTATAACTTGACTTCCAGGAGCTGTGAATGTCTGACCAGAAACTAATTGAACAGCTGTATTCTGATTATTCAGCATCTGTCCTGAATATGAATGGTTGGCCCTGAGCATGCTTGTAGAGTTCCTGTTCAGCATAACATGCTCAGCAGATACTTGGCTAGAAACCAACTGGGAGGGTTGCGTCTGAAGAAGTTGTCCATTTATGGTCTGGACATGATGAACCGAATTAGAATTGACAGAGAGACTTGTAGGTATGAGAAACTGATTTTGAGATACATGAGGCTGTCCCATAGGAGAATGGATAACAATACTACCGCCAGCATTACTAACTGTTTGAGGAGTAACTGATTTTCTTGTGTTTTGTTGATTAACAATATTAACAGACATATGAGGACCAACTGAATTTTGAGGTGAACTTGCTGAAGCAAAAGGAATCCCTTGTTGTACGTGATGCTGCTGTATTCCCAAGTTATTCACATTGTAAGCTGTTTGCTGACCCATCTGAATAGGCTTTGGTTGGATATTAATTGGAACTTTATTAGAATTTGGTGCTAGACCCCTCTGAATAATGATATTATGCACAGGTAAAGATGTCTGAAAATTTGTGCTGTTAAATGGGACAGTTACAGGTTGTGCTACTGGACTTGAATTTGAGTTACCAAACAGTGAGTTACCATTAGGAGTTTGTCTATGAACCAAGAGTCCGCTACTCATGTTTGCAGGTGCTTGCTGTCCACTGCCTTTCAATATAATCTGAGATCCATCAAGGTTGTTAATAGTCATCATGGAAGGTTGATTACTAAATGAACCAATTAGCTGTATCTGCCCTGAACCACTAATCTGACTACTATTAGACAAATGCTGGCTGGGAACACTAATTCCCACATGTTGCATAAAGCCATGTTGCACACCAACTGTATTGCTTGCAAAAGATGCTCCAACTGGTTGCTGTACCACTTGAGTAACTCCTATAGGTTGCAGCGTCTGACCTGAGTAATTAGACACATTAGAAGCCTGAGTAAAGGATGCTGATGAAGAAGGATGAAGCTGAGCTTGTGCAAACTGTTGGCTAGAACCTATACTGGCATCCAGATATGCCTCTTCTGCCAAAGTCTGTTCAGTAATATTGGCCTCCTGCAAGGACTTCTGAAGAATATCAAAAGGCTGATCCTCACTGAGATCAGGTAAGGGAGAAGATTCAAGTTCATCTTCAAGAAACTGAAGGCTACTTGACAGTTGTAGTCCATCACTAGGCCCCTCTCCAAGCTGATTGCTTACACCTTTGATGGAGGATTTAGGATCAGTGTTCTAAAATGAAAAACAATAAATGAATTAAATTGCATTTTTAAAATAATGTAAGATACAAACTGTTTCCAATTAAATTTTTCCCTGCAAAGAACAAAGCTCCTCTATAATACCACATCCTTGTAGCTACATATGCAAGGTGAAGTTCAACCCGTGCATAGGGCCAGCACAAAGCCCTTGTACCACTTTTGCCCTCAAAACAGACTGCTGGGTCAGTACTGCTAAGGTGCAAAATTCAAATCTCAACCCACTCAAAGCCAAATTCCAAAGTCTTCCAAAACCCAATTCCTTTTTGGCCCATGATAAATGCAAGGTCTGGGTGTGAAATTCAGAACCAGTTTCAGATTCTGAACTCTACCTCACCCTTCAAGGGTAGGGAATTTTTGGCTTTGGATGTTTCACATAAACATTGTGAAAACTGCTGCATGACACGGCTGTCATATTGGAAAACTCTCAGACCTCTACCTTCAACGTTTGCTTTCGTCCCCCTTTCATTGATTGCCACACTACTCCATGAGTATAATTTATTTATTCAATTCACGTTTGTGTCTGCCTTTTACTGAATCTAGCTTATTTTATGAAAGCATCTCTGTCACTTTGGAATATTGAGGGATAGTTTTTGCTATTTTATTAAAGGTTTTCAAAAAAGTAACAGAAACCTTGCAATTTTACCTGTAAAACTATAATATACAGTACATGCATGAAAACACAAGGATTAAATCTAGCACAAATACTTTATCAGCACTTCAGAAACACCTAAGATTAAGGGGCCAGATTCTCTGCAGTGTGCACCTTCTATTAGGTACTGCAGAAGGGGGGCTAATTGAAACCTGGTTACATCTCCCAGATTCTCTGTCCACATGAGAACAGCCTGGTGTCTGCTCTAACATGTGCCAGCTGACTATGCTACCCAAGGGACCATCCACCATCTGGGAATTGTGCTCTGGCCACTCCCTGTCCATGTGCGGGGAGTCAGGTCATTGTGGAGCGCTCCACCCTAGGAAAAGGCAGTGGTGGCAGCTGAGGGTATAGGAGAGGCTGAAAATAGAGCTCAGTGACATGGGCTAGCATTAGAAAAAATGGGTATAAAATGGCTTTGAACAAATTCAGGCTGAAGATCAGAAGACTGTTTCTAACCATCAGAGGAGTGAGGTTCAGGAACAGCCTCCCAATAGGAGCTGTGGGGACAAACAACTTAATTAGTTTTAAGAGAAAACTGGACCAATTTATGCGTGGGATGTATGACATGATTGTGATGGTGGGGGGCCGGGCTCAGCAACCCTGAGAATGCCTTCTGGTTCATGTCAGGTATTCTTAAAAGCTCATGCATCAGCTGTCACCTGTAGGGGTCATCAAGGGATTTTTTCCCGAATGTATTCTGGTGTTGGTTTGGGTGTTGTGATATTGGTTTTTGTGGGTTTTTTGTTTTGCTTTTTTGTCTCCTTTGAAGCATCACAGATGGCCATAGCTGGAGATGGGACCCTGGATGGGACTCTGGGTGTTACTGAGAATTCTCTCTCTCAGGTGGCTGGCTGGCTTGTTCTTGCTCACATACTCAGGGGCTGGTTGCCCTATGTGGGGTCAGGAAGGAATTTTTCCACAGGTCATACTGACATTGACCTTGGGGATTCTTCACCATCCTCTGTGGTACGAGTGCACAGTCAGGTCCATGTGGGTGTATTTCACTTAATATCCTGACACTGAAGGGTTCTTTGGTACTGCTGCACCTCAGTCCCTCCTACTCTCTGCTGGTGGTTTATAATAGTTTAGTTTCCTGTGGGCTGTAACACCTTGGTCTAATTTCAGCTGTTGGGCTTAATGTGCATGTGTTGGTGGCCTGTGATACACAGGTCAGACTAGATTGATCTGGTGGTCACTCCTGGCCTTAAATCATATTACTCTAAATGTGAGTAAGGGAAGAATGCAGGATACTGCCTCACGAACCTACAGCCAAAAGCCCTCTGCCCCAGCTCCCACTGCCCTCACAAACATGTCAGGCTGTAGCAGGCTCTCTGCCTCTCCCAAAGCCCCTAAAGGATCACGCCTCCCCCCAAACAATCCCATTGCCCTCAGCAACACCCACCTTCCCCAGCGTCTCTTGCCTCCCCTTAATACCCTGTTTCCTATGGGCACCCCCAAAGTCTCCAGTTTCTGAGACATGCAGGAAATAGGCTCCTGCTTCCCCCACTCCTGCTAATCAGCAGGACCCAAGGGAGCAACTAGTGACTGTCCCAGGAAAGAAATGTCACATGTTGCCCACTTCTCCCATGAGCACCTTCCTGCTTTCTCTCTGACATGTGGGGAAGAGATCCTAGTCAAAATCCACAAAGCCACAACTTTACTCTCCTTCATGTGCCTCCTTATAACTCACCTCTATCATGATGTATACAGGGAACTGCTGTCTAATAATGGCTAGACAGGTGGCAAATTGTGATCATTGTTCCTGGCTAGCTGAAAATTGTGCACATCCTAAAACCATTTTCCCCACTTTCATCCAACCACCGTGTTTGTCTTTTCCTCCTGTCCACCTTTGTCTTTTAGACTGTAAGCTGTTTGGAGTAGGGAATAATGTCATTTGCTACATGTTTGGACTGCAATATAAAATGTTAATAAATAAAATAAATAAATAATAAAGGGAGTGGATGAGGGCAGTCAATTTGCCTCTATAAAAACTGCAACTACAAAGAAGTTACAGGTGCTTTAAACATACATTCACAGTTTTCAGTGTCTAGATGTGCCTATTTTATGACAGCTATTAACATTATTAACATCTACTCCATTTAGTTGTATACAGGACAAACCAACCATGATGAAAGCATGTAATCACAATAAATCCACATTTTCTCTTCTAAATACTTACATTGGAGTTGGCGAAAATTGAATTAGAATTGGCTGCAGAGTACCCTGCATTAGTCAAGTCTTCATTGCTCTGTTAAGGCACAAATGTAGTAAAGTAACATTAAACTAATAGTAAAGCAGTCACTAAAGTTCATGTAATTTTAGAATAGTATAGTAGAATACAACTTACAGATTTACTACTAGGTCCATGTAGAAAATAATTCAGTGCCTGTGGATCTCTTTAAAAAGAAACAAAAAAAAGTTATCACTTTTAAGTACTTACATTTGTTAAAAAAGCATAATTAAGACAAAAAACAATAAAAACCTGGAGCCAGGTGCTCCGTTCAAGTAAATCAGTGTAGCTCCACTGACTTCAATAGAGCTATGCCAATTTACATCAGCTGAGGATCTATCTTTTTTGTTTTCAGCAAACCATGTTAATATGTAAATTTATATTCTTCACTTTTTTTTTTTTTTTTTTTTTAAAGGGGCTTCCTCAAAGACAGGAATTCTCATCATTACATTTCAGAATTTCAGGAGTTTACAACTATTCATTACTACAAAAAAAAATCTAAATATCACTTTACATGTTTACTTCCATTCTATAGGCCACTACCTATTACACCATGTGTTAAAATAAATACCCAATATTCTATAACACAACAGACTTTGCATTAAATGGACAAACAATGGTATTAGTTCAAGAAACGTAAGCACTAAAATAGGAATAATCTCCTCTAATGAGCTCTATTGCCTGCAAATTGGTTAGTGTCCTGATAAAGAGCTACCATATTTAATAAATAAATAAAAACTAAATATTTAAGATGTTTTCTTGCCAATATATTCATAAAAAAGAAAATTTTCTCAAGAACAATAACATTATCTTCTCTGGGGTGGGGGGAGTTATATCTTTTCCAAATGAAATCAACTGTATAACTGACTAAATGCATTTTTCCTTTGATAACTTGATAAGAAAAGACATACTGGGTCAAATCGAAGGTCCATCTAGCCCAATATCCTGTCTTCCGACAGTGGCAAATGCCAGGTGCTCCAGAAGGAATTAACAGAACAGGTAATCATCAAGTGATGCATCCCCTGTCGCCCATTCTCAGCTTCTGGCAAACAGAGGCTAGGGACACCATCCCTGCCCATAATAGCCATTGATGGACCTATCCTCCATGAATTTATCTAGTTCTTTTTTGAACCCTGTTATAGTCTTGACCTTCACAACATCCTCTGGCAAGGAGTTCCACAGGTTGAATGTGTTATGTGAAAAAATAATTCCTTTTGTTTGTTTTAAACCTGCTGCCTGTTAATTTCATTTGGTGAACCCTAGTTCATGTTTTATGAGGAGTAAATAACACTCCTTATTTACTTTCTCCACACCAGTCATGATTTTATAGACCTCTATCATATCCCCCCTTACTCATCTCTTTTCCAAGATGAAAAGTCCCAGTTTTATTAATCTCTCCTCATATGGAAGCCATTCCATACCCCTAATCATTTTTGTTGCCCTTTTCTGAACCTTTTCCAATTCCAATATATCTTTTTTGAGATGGGGTGCCACATCTGCATGCATTTAAGATGTGGGTATACCATGGATTTATTTAGAGGCAATATGGTATTTTCTGTCTTACTATCTATCGCTTTCTTAATGATTCCCAACATTCTGTTGGCTTTTTTGACTGCCATGCACATTGAGTCGATGTTTTCAGACAATTATCCACAATGACACCAAGATCTCTTTCTTGAGTGATAACAGCTAATTTAGACCCCATCATTTTATATGTATAGTTGGGATTATGTTTTCCAATGTGCATTACTTTGCATTTGTCAACATTGAATTCCATTTGCCATTTTGTTGCCCAGTCACCCAGTTTTGTGAGATCCTTTTGTAACTCTTCGCAGTCTGCTTGGGACTTAACTATCTCGAGCAATTTTGTATCATCTGCAAATTTTGCCACCTCACTTGTTTACCCCTTTTTCCAGATCATTTATGAATATGTAGAATAGGACTGGTCCCATTACAGCCCCTGGGGGACACCACTATTTACCTCTCTCCATTCTGAAAACTGACCATTTATTCCTACCCTTTGTTTCCTATCTTTTAACCAGTTACCCTCCCATGACAGCTTACTTTGCTTAAGAGCCTTCAAGATACTCTTTTATTGAACAAAATATTGATACACAATTAAAAAAAGAAGTGCAGCTAGATGAATTAAGTATTTTCAGTTCAAATGTACTAAAAAATACACATATTCATGCAATGCAAATCTGGTGGTAAAAATTCTCAATGTATGCATACATTGACTAAGTATGTATGTGACTAAGTTACAGCGATTACTTTGTAGTTATTGCTAAATATAGCAATTATACAATTATTTTCTTGACACACCCATTAATGTACACATTCAATTCAAAAAGTTACATGAACTCTTTGATTTAACAGAAATAATCTTTATTTGTAAATAGTACTAATAAAACATTTTGAAAAACATTTTTATGGATCTCCCCAATAAACACCAGGGTCAATCTGAAAATTTCCCTCTTCTTTCTTGATCATCCTAAAAGAAAAACAGAAAACAAAATAAAGACAGCTCAAGTTTCCGTATAAGTTTCTAGCATAAGCTCACAAACACCAAGAAAATCATGCTGCTACTATACAAATGCCCTAAACCCTTTTGGTTCAGCCAGTTGTACTCTGTGCCTCTAGAATAGTGCTTTAGTTTAGTGTGAGAACATTTTCATGGTATTGGATATCGGATTCATTCCTACTCAGCTAATTGTCATATCTATTTAAATCAAGCCTAATTAGCTAGAATAAATAACTACAGTTCGCTTTTAATTAAACTAGATTGAAAATAGGGGGAAAAAACCTGAATATTTTTCAAAATCTTCATAAAGTACATTCCAGTTCAAACTCCGTTGCAATAATAAGACTAAATAGTGATTTTTAACTGTAAAGTACAGAGCTAATCTTAGAATGGACCTAATTTGTTTCCTGCCACTTGTTCTCCTAATAAGATGGTAAGCTTTTGCTTACTAGCTAGTTACACTAACTAATGAAATGCCTTTTATACTTATTTTAATTTAAATGGGAATTTTTTTTCAAAAAAAGGAGAGAGCTGGAAACCTAATTCCTGTATAAAGTTAATATTAATGAATATAGTATAGCATGGGGCTCTGTAATCTAGCTGAAAAAGGTGATAATGAGTTCCAATGACTGGAAGTGGAAAATGGGAAATTCAGGCGAGAAATAAGGTGTACATTTTTAACAGTGAGGGTAATTAACTATTGGAACAACACTGCTAGGGACTTGGTGGATTTTCCCATCACCTGAAGTCTTTAAATTAAGACTCGATACATTTCTAAAAGCTATGTTGTAGCTCAAACAGAAGTTATATTATACACATTTTAAACATACTGCATGATATACATGACACTCAGTTAACATCTAGGCATCTAAGATCAGATTCTACTCACACACACTACAACCTTCACACACTATACTTTTAAAAGAAATCTCATTTTCAGTACAGATTACAGAAAATTAAAAGGATAAGGGGGAAAGGCTTCACTGTCTCATTCATACATGGACGCGTTGGGTTTATGGGGTTTTGCTGATACATAACCAAGACCTTTACTATCAATACTGCTTACCAGCTTTTATGATCATGACAAATTTAAATGTTGATGTTTTATCATCATCCTAGCTAACCACCCTATCTTATAACTTTTATTATTTCTAAAAATAAATCCATAAAGATTAGAAGACACTTACCAAACTGAAAGATTTAATGGAGACAAACTTCAGTTTTTCTGTCCTGCCAGATGCTCTGAATGATAGCTGATACAAGCAGTAAAAAGGGACACTACAACAAATAATGCATTACACCCAACACCCTCCTATTTGTAGGACCTCATCTTCTGAACATTCTGTGGACTTGGACTGGAATTCTTGTAACTTGGCTTATTATTGAGCGCTTTCATTTTTGTTTCCATTTGGACAATTCTTAAGCTGATGCTCCAGGCAGGACGTAAATATGTTCCCTTTGGTGGCTGAAGTCAGCAGTCTCATATTATAACAACACTGTACATGACGACTGTTAGGCAACACTACCAACAATTTGTTATTTGGTAGGCTATTCACATACTAATCTGATCTAATTATAGTGATTATTGGGCCTGATACTTCATTCCTTTTGCATTCAAGGCTCTCACTGGTTTCAGTGGAAGTTTTGGGTGCATAAGCAATGCAAGATAAAGCTCACTGTTCGCTATACTTGACATATGTGGATAGATTTGTCTTCTTGACTTCATCTACAGCTAGAACCATGCAGGAAAACTTTCCTATTGCGGTGACTAGCATAACATTTGAAAAAAAATTCAGTCTGAAAAAAGTAATAGATACTGGATATTCAATATGTTCTACACATTTTGGACATACACCTCTACCCTGATATAACGCGACCCCATATAACACGAATTCTGATATAAAGCAGTGCTCCAGGGGGGCGGAGCTGCGCACTCCGGCGGATCAAAGCAAGTTCGATATAACGCGGTTTCACCTATAACGCGGTAAGATTTTTTGGCTCCAAGGACAGAGTTATATCAAGGTAGAGGTGTATTACGATAAATGTCTGCTCTTGAAGAACTGTATCGATATTTTGGCCAGTCAAGGGAAAAGGACTTCACCATGCCTACAGTAAATATACCTCAATTCCACATAAAGCTTTTCTTGGTTGCAACTGTACCTAAATATTGATTTTTCAATCCCATATAGAATACACATCAATTTCCATGTAAAAGTGGTATAGAATGGAATAGAAATAATGCAAAGTAAGAAGACTGTGGTTTTGGTTGGTTGGTTTGGGGGGGGGGGGTTTTTTTTTTTTTTTTTTTACACAAATAGGGATTTAAAATAAAAATGCCTTTGAATGGACAAAAGTTGATAACCTTTAAAATTCCTGATTGTTTGTCATTCTTTATAATACCAGTAGCAATTCAACTCTTATAAAATTGGTACACAAATGCATTTTATCTTCTGTAAAAATAATTTAGGTAGCTTGTATTTTGAAACAGTCTATATATTTTAATTATATTTTCATTTAGAAGGTAATGTTTGTGAAGGTGCTATACTGACAGCCCTGAAGGCTAAAATCCTTTATCTAGCCAAAAAAGAGGTATTTCCTTTGCATCAATAGTGTAGGGCAGGTTTCCCTGTTTGCTAATGTGCCTCAGCACTGACCTGACAGGACCATCATTGGGCAAGAGGGGAAGTCAGTGTCATGCCAAAAACCAGTGGACTACCAATTAGCATAAACTCTGATTGTGACTATCTGTTCATTTCACTTACAGGCCTCCAAACTATCACATGACACCAACTTTCAGAGACTACTGAAAATTAATCATCTTTTATATGGATTAATTTTGTACAATGATTTTTGCATAGATTTTTCTTTTAAGAATTTCTTAAGGGGAACTTACCCAATAAGATCAAGGAGACAGGACTCATCGTCGTCATCATCCATGACAACTAAAGCAAAAAAGGAAATGACTCGTATTTCATCAAAATCAGAGAAAAAATTTCCTTCAACAATAAAACAATTTCAAAGCATATCAATTTTTTTCAATAAACAATTTGTGGGAATTGTGTGATATTTACTCTGGGCCACATTCTTAGATGAACTTGTACAACTGCCACTAAAGTTAATACGAGTCCTGAAGCTAATGTGAGTCCTTCACTCTTATCTGAGTGCAGAATTTAGCCTCGTGTATCTATCTGTGTAAACATAATGCAGTAATTTAATCCTGTCATTCTGTGGTTCTTTTAAAAATGGAGGAAGACAATGGCCTGACCAAACTGACCAATTGGACCACTTTGTAGATGAAAAAATGTTAATTATAGACTCATGTTTCTCTCACAGTAAAATACGTTTCCGGGAATTTTTGTTTTCAGTAACAGCTCACCCATCAGGGAACAAATGAGCGTTGCAAAACCTGGAACATTGGGGACTACTAAGCATGGTGTTTTGTTACTCACAATACAATAAGGTGAAGTAATCTGAGGGGAGTAGGAACCACAGCCCAGTGGCCTGGAAAGAACACTATATGCCCAACCTAAGTCATAAGGCACTGAGCAGCTGGCTAGGAAGGATGCTGTTTTCTCAGAACCCTTTAACACACATTTGTGTCAGTGGCTGGCCCTTAAAGATAGGCCCATTCTTAGTTTCTTCTAAGTGACACTCATAAGCATACTTCAGTAAGCTCCTGGTAATAGAAGTAGTTACTGAAAATCCTAAAAAAATATCTGCTACACACATCACTTGCATTAACTGGATTGTATTTAATCACTTGTGCACTAGTTACACCCTATCTCTACTTCCAAACCATCATGGCCATCTTCTCCCCTACTCATTGCTTGTTCAGTTTTGTATGGATGTTCTTCTGCATTTATAATGTTGATCGCTTTCTCCTCTGCTTGCTCTGCTCTTTAGGCTTCTGAGATTGTAGGATTCTGGTTCTCCTACCACAATAACCACCATCATCTCATTTGACTGCTCTATCTCCTTTGCCCTTTTCCACTCCATTGATACCCATTAAGGTTCTATCCTTACACTGCCTCTCTCGCCCTCCTTTACTCTCTCTTTAGGTGACCTCATCTGCTCTCACTATTTAAGATACAAACTCTATGCTGGCATTTCCCAAATCTATCTCCATAACCCTGACCTCCCATCCAACTATCCACTCTCACGTCTCCAAATGCCTTTATATCATCTCCTCAGGAGTGTCTTGCAACCACCTCAAATTTAACATGTCCAAAATGAAATTTTTTAGTAATCTCTCTCAATTTCCTCTGTTCTCTACCTTGCTGACAACTCCACTATCTCCCCTATCACCTGGACTCGCATACAAGGTGTTATCCAAAATGGGTTTGGGGGGGATATGCAGCGTGCATGCAGCCCTTCTATAGTCCAGAGCCCCACTCAGTAAGGATTCCCTCTGCATTAGTTTGCAGAAGCAGGGGAGGGGTGGCCCACCACTGTGTGGATCCTTCAGTGCTCACTCCTGTTGGGTGCAGGAGGGGAGGGGGACAAGTTGAGCCTACAGAGAGCTATTTCAACTACTGGTCTAAAGTAGCATCCATGGAGTGACTCTGCACCCTAGGAAAGAGAATTCTTTCCCCTATGGACTAGCCCCTCTACTCAATGCCAAATCCAGCTATTCAGTATGGATGCTGGGCTGAGGATTTAAACCACAATGACTTACAACATAAACACTATTTTATTATGTCACTGCACTCTGTAAATATGTACTATTAAGAATAAATGTTTAGCCTAGAGCTTTCTTTAACTCTATTCCTAGTAGTGTTTATAGTATGTTGTTCTTTCCTTTGTTCTAACAGCAGAATTTTGAGTCCACGCATGGAGTATTGCTTCAGTGGTGGGATTTTCTAAGGGCTTGTCTACACATACCCTATTACAGTGGCACAGCTGCAGGCCGCTATAACGCTTCACTGTAGACACTCACTACAGTGACAGGAGAGGTTCCCCCATTGCTGTAGTTAATCCATCTGCCCTAGAGGCAGTAGCTAGATTGACGGAAGAATTCTTCCATCAACCTAGCCCTGTCTATACCGAGGTTTAGTTCGGCATAGTTTCACACTCCTGAGACACGTCACCATGCTGATATAAGTTTTCGGTGTAGACCAGCCCTCATATGCACAAGTCTCACTGAAAATCAATAAAATTTGTGCTGCATTACATTGGTGCTTTTGAAAACCCCACCCCAAAAACACAATGGCAGTATATTTTCTTATGTAAAAAAAGTTCTGTGGCTACTTCACGGGACACTACTGTGCAACCAACTGCTGATAAACAACTGAACTTGAGAAGAAGCCAAAATAAAGATGGAAATGTTTTACCAAATGGACCATAAAATCTGTTGTGACAAAGTAATAAAGGTTATAGATTTTAAGAAAAAAGAAATAAAAGTCTAAGTAACAATGCAGAAGTTTTGCTCAGCTTCAGTATTTACATGTGCATCAAACCAATAAAAACAAATAAGCTGAATTTGACAGTAAAAGCTCAATCATTTGTCAAAATCTGCAAATTATATTTAAAAAAGAAAAGGTATGACTGAATGAAAATGCATAATAAATTAAAATTTCAGTGGTAATTCATATTCTTCTTTACCATCTTTACACTTTATAAAATCTTGACACTAAAGACTTTTTTGATTAATTCAAAATGAAAAATATCTACCAATATGTTTTTCTTCATTCTGCAAGTCTCAAGTTCTATTAAAATCTACCCAACATACTGTTAACAATACAAAAGAAAGATACATATACTGTACATTTTAGCAAGCAGCCAAGATCAAGGGCAGCCATGATTAGCAAGGTCCCAAACAAAAGCACGCTTACAACATGCCAGAATAATGAATTGTGCTGTGAGCTACAGACTCATTGCCAGTGAAGTACACTTTTAAGAGCCCAAATACAGAGTTCTGCACCTGGAAGGGAATTGAGCCAGCCAGGGAGTTGTCTATGCGAAATCTATCCCCTTAAAACATAGGATCCTAAGCATGTACCCTGTAAAGGACTAAGACTTTTTTTAAAATGAAAAAAAAACTCAACCACACATAAAATGGCTTAGAAATATGAGCACAGAGATTACCCCTCAGGCTATTCAAGATATGAGTAGCAGAGGCATATTACGTGGCATACTACAATATTTATGCTCAGACACTTCCTAACCGTGAAATGGCTTTTATGCAGAAACAGCCATTAGTCTTCAGTCAGTTACCTCTTCTGTTAGTAGGAAGGCACAGATTGTGTGAATCTAGGCTTTGATCAGAACAGTTGTTAACATTGTTTTTGCAGTGTATTTGCATGCTCATTCAGGGGTCTGTTACACCTATTTCTAGGTTTCAGACAGAATTAGGCCCATAATCTCTAAACATCACATAAACAGAAAAAAAGACCATCACAAAATACAAATAACCTGGACGACAATCCACACATAACAGGTCTTTAGAGATTAAATGAGTCAGTGTAAGATACCTGATTTAGGACCAACTTTATTCTTTTTTCCATACTTCTAATGAAATTCCCATTAATGCCAACAGAAATTCTGTGCATGTATGGAAAGGAGAATAGATTCCATTGTTTCCTTCTAACCTATCAGTGATCTGGTTCAATAGACACATGCAAAAAATTACTATCAGCAGTCTTTACACAATCAATGCAACAAACAGTACTTCACACTAGCCAAAAATACACAGATCATATTTCTGGACATCTCGGATCCAAAAATGATTATATTCTACTGAGGGCATCATCCATATATATTAGAAGGGCCATATGCTCTTGGGACTTGATACAGTTCAAATAATAGAAACTGTAGCAACTTCCTACTATTATAGCCTCAAGTGACTGCCACAACTTCCTACTTAATATGATGCCATACTGCATTGCAAGAGGAAAAATGATACCGCACAGAGTCTGCAAAAGATCTGCAAATAGCATATAGAGGATGTGGTCTGTGGAAAAGTGGTTCAAGTTTAGAACTAAGTATGAAACTTAGAGGCTAATTAGATATTTAGGCTAAATTCTGCTCAGTTCACTGGTGTAAAGCTGGAGTAATTCTATTTACCTCAATTAAATTATTCCTGATGTACATCAGTGTAACTGATAGCAGAATTTTACTCATAGAGACCTAGATACTATGGTGATTGATGCTCTATAAATACCACAGGGTAACTAAGTTAAAGATACTGAGCCAAATTCAACGTGATGCAAGCAAGTGCAAGTCCTTACGCTTACCTGTTTAAAAAAGAGAGCAAATTTAACAGGTAGGGTGGCCAGGTGTTCGATTTTTGACAGAATGCCCAGCAGCTCCGGTCAGCACTGCTGACCGGGCCGTTAAAAGTCCGGTCGGCAACGTAGCGGGGCCAGCCATGGCTCCGCGTGGCTCCCGGAAGCAGTGGCATGTCCCCCCCCCCGGCTCCTATGTGTAGGGGCAGCAAGGGGGCTCCGCACATTGCCCCCGCCCCAAGCCCCGGCTCTGCAGCTCCCATTGGCTGAGAACCGCAGCCAATGGGAGCTGTGGGGGCGGCGCCTGCAGACGTGGCAGCGCGCACAGCCGCTTGGCTGTGCCTCCACCTAGGAGACGGAGGGGGGACGTGCCGCTGCTTCCGGGACTCCAGACCGGGAGCTGCTTGAGGTAAGCACCGCCCGAAGACTGCAACCCTGATCCCCTCCCATGCCCCAATCCCATCCCAGCCTTGTTCCCCCTCCCACCCTTCGAACCCCTCAATCCCAGCCCAGAGCACCCTCCTACATCCCAAACCCCTCATCCCCAGCCCCACCCCAGCAAGTGCCCTCACCCCCCCATACCCCAACCCCGTGCCCCAGCCCTGTTCCCCGTCCCACTCTCCAAACCCCTCGATCTTAGCCCGGAGCATCCCTCCTACACCCCAAACCCCCCACCCCCGCCCCCCCCCCGCGCCTGCACCCCCAGCCAGAGCCCTCAGACACCTCCCCAACCCCCTGCCCCGGCCCTGCTCCCCTTCCTGCCCTCCGAACCCCTCAGTCCAAGCCTGGAGCATCCTCCTATACCCCAAATCCCTCATCCCTGGCCCCACAACAGAGCCCACACCCTCAGCCGGAGCCTTCACCCCTCTGTACCCCAAGGCCCTGCCCCAGCCCAGAGCTCCCTCCTACACCTCATTTCTGGCCCTACCCCAGAACCCACACTCCCAGCCCAGAGCCCACACCCTAACCCCAGCCTCAGCCTGGAGCCCCCTCCCATACTCCAAACCCCTCGGCTCCACCCCCCAGCCCGGAACCCCCTTCTGCACACCAAATCCCTCATCCCTGGCCCCACCCCAGAGCCCGCACCCACAGCTGGAACCCTCATCCCCTCCCGCACTCCAGCCTCCTGAGCCACCCCGGTGAAAATGAGCAAGCGAGGGTGGGGAGAGTGAGCAACAGAGGGAGGGGAGGATGAGGTGAGCAGGGAGGGCCTCAGAGAAGGGGTGGGGCAATGGTGTTTGGTTTTGTGCCAGTAGAAAGTTGGCAACCCTATCAACAGGTGATGTGTAATATGTAAATTAAACTCCCTTACACATATTTATTTCCATTTACCAATGTGTGCGCATACAGATGTCTAAGTTGGTTTAATTAAAACACCAAGGTTGTAGAAAAGTTATAACTTTCAATAGGTTTTATTACTTAAACATACAACCCCTTCTGCTTGCTTTTTTTTTTTTTTTTTTTTGGCCACACTCCTCCCTTTTAGGCCTTCAACACATACTGACAGAATTTGGCCCATCATCTCTAAGCTTCACATAACCAAAAGAAAAAGAATGAGGCCCCAATTAAAAGCAAGCTTCCAACATAGCAGTGATTGGGCTCTGAGTTGTTACCTCCTACAGTCTCACTGCCAGTGGAGTGTAAGTTGAGGATATAAATGGTAAGAGTATGTTAAAATAAATAAACCTGCAGGCATTTAAGTGAATCTAAACTGGAGGTGTTGGGTGAAAACTGGAAGATGTGAATTATATGAACCTCCACCCCTCTAGACTTTGATTCACTTCTGACTTTGTCTCAAAGACTGCAATTGGCTTCAAAACATGTTTGACAAGCACCAATGCATTCTACCACTCTCACTCATTTCTTAAAATGCCAAATATTGAAAAATCTATTAACCTCCCAAACTATTAAAAATATGTACATACTTAGAATCTGCAGAGTGTTTTCCATCAGAAACTAATAATTTTAAATTATATTATATATTGGACATTAAAAAAATTATCAAATAGTTAATTGCTATAATTTTATTTAACATTTCTTAAAGATCCAAACCTTACACTCCCAGGAGACAGTCAAAGGAAAGAGGGGGACAGCAGAAGAAAAAGAGCACAGAAAATCTGACATACTTCACAGTTTCATGAGACAGGTATTTACATTTAAACAGCCTATACTACAAACTAATCAATTTAGATACAGATATCAGAGCATGACAGAAAAATACCGTGGATGTAGTTAATCTCAATAAACACCTACACTAGAAAAGCTGGATGGGCTACCTGTGTTCTGTCATGTTCAACATATTAAATAAATGAAAGCTAAGTAGGGTCTTTACTTTTGTTTTGTTTAGTATTTATCCAGCACTAACAGAAGACGAACTGTATGAACTAATAGATCTGGTCTATCATCTCTCAGCTTGTTCAGCGACTGATCATTCTTCAATAAATTACGTTTCAGATCAAAATATAACATACAGGTTCATAACCTGAAAGCAAGCTTTATTTCTCTCTTTAAAAATATTCATTTATCCACTAAAAGTGGGCGGACCTCTTTATTGAAATAGGAATATATATACGGTATTCTTCTGTGCTTCCAGGTGATTGTCTGACATGCTATACTATGCTCTATGTATCTAGTGAAAACTTTTAAAGCAGAAATCACCCTTTCATGAATGCACACCCAAAGTACCTACTAACATCAACAGGAGTTATAATGCAAGCACTAAATGTAGAATAAATTCCAAGCCATTGACAAGATGCATCATAACCTTTTGGGGAGCCACTGCAATGTAGCATGTCAAATATGTAAGTATTATTATTATCTCCACACAATTTAATCTGTCAAAAATCAATTTATCATCATCACACCAAATGTGGCCCTGTTCTAAGCAGGTGCAACACAACTAACTCACTAGAGTGGTGTCTGCTTACATTCAACCATCACCATTATCGTCAGTGCCAAAGACACACAATGTAACTTTTGAATGTCTTATGATGCTAGGCAAAATTTGATTTTTTTTAAATAATTTCAACAGATAATATTGTTTATTTTAAGCATCATTTTCTATTTTTATCTATTTAAATTTTCACAGTTGTGCAAAATTATGGCTTTTTTTTTTCAATTTTATCCATTTAAATGCTTACAGTTGCAGGAACTTATGGGAGAGTCAGACAATAATTAATGACAGTAGACAGAGTCAAAAAGTTAAAGCCTTAATAGGTAAAACACAAACTGTCAACATGACATGTCAAAGTATACAAAGTAAATAGCCTTATATCAAACTCTAATAAGTTCTCCAGCAACATTTTTCTTGCTTTCCCTATCTGTAAATTTCAATTATTATCAATTAAAATATTTTTGTCGGTTTGTGTGTGTACGGTGAAATCGATGTTTACTGACATTTACAAATAAAAATCTAATCCTTCCAAGCCTACTTGTTAATAACTACTCTAGGAACCATAGGCGCTGACTCCATGGGTGCTCCAGGGCTGGAGTACCCACGGAAAAAAATAGTGGTGGGCCCCGCCGATCACCTGCTCCTCCTCCCCCCAGCACCCCCTGCCCACCGACGGGCCCCCTGGGATCAGCTGTTCAACGGCAGGCAGGAGACACTGGGGGAGGAGTGGGGACAGGAAGAGGTGGAGTGAGGACAGGGTGTGCTCAGGGGAGGGGGCACAACAGAGCAGGAAGAGGCGGAGTGGGGGCAGAGTGGGGGTGGGGGCTTGAGGGAAGGGTTGGAGTGGGGGTGGGTCCTGGGCCGGAGTGGGGGTCATGCACCCCCTCGGGAAATCAGAAAGTCAGTATCTCTGCTAGGAAAATGTTACTGGCACTGTTGTCTCTCTCATCCACAGAGGAGTTGGTCCAATAAAAGATATTACCTCACCCACCTTTTCTCACTGGCACTGGGGACAGTTGGAAGGTGAGTATATTAACTTTTCTGATCTCTTAGCCCATAAGACTGGGCTATGGAATGGTCCTGGTCCTGGCCCTACTCCTTGTGGGACAGAAACAGACTCCTTACATGTCCTTGCACACCGACACAGTACTGGGCAAGACTGAGCCCATAGAACATTCAACATACAGTAACATCTGGGCACAAAATAGTGAACTACAAAAATAGAGTTAAGGTCAGGGGTCAGAACAAAGGTCCTGAAATTAGAGCAGTTTAATATTCATTTACCGGAGTCAGACTCCATTTAATGTAGTTTTAACTAAGAAGTTAAGATTTCAGGCTCACTAATGAGAAACCATATGTGCTGCTACACTTGGGCAGTCATACTGACCCAAGGAGAATATGGTAACCATTGGAACATCCTTATGGGAAATTTATATTATATACCTTTTAACTACTGTAGTCAAAGAAAGACAGGTACAGCAGATAGATATTGGCTTGCTGACATAGCATGATCATTTAATCTTGCTGTTGCACTATTTTCTTACAAATACACTAGGATTATCACACTATCTTAATATATTGTCTTCTTTGCAGGCAAGAGCTAAAGTGATTTAGGCTCAATATAGCACTGAGATATCTTCCTTTTACATATGCAGTGGTAGTTTTGGATACACCCTTCACACAGTTTCTAAACTCCAATACTGGCTTCATTAAGCTTCTTACTGATAATCTAACATTGCAACAGTCCACTTCTATAGAGGTTATTTTCACTTGAATGCTATATATACTCATTTACTTGCACTAAAATGATCTCACTGTGATTTTATATAGAGATAGTATAATCAAATCTCATTAAAATTGCAATGTAATCAAATTGCCATCATAATCTCCTGGGAGACCAAACTTTCAGGGACTTTCTCAATTTCTTTCCCCTTCAGTGAACAGGGAGTTGTGCCATTTAAATGTCTGAAGAAGTCACCAATGCACCTAATGAAAGGATACATTTTGGTTTTGCCACAAATCCTAAGCATATTGTTGCACTACCCTTGGAGCAGATCAGAAGGCAAGGGGAAAACCAGAGTCACTCCACAACATGCCTCCTGGTTTCCCCCTTACTCTGGTGAGGAGGTATCCTTAGCCAGGTATGGCATAGACTAGATCCCCCAACAGGCAGACCAGTACGTTGTGGATTGGAGCCATGGTTCAGTCCATTCACCACCTCTTCCTGCCTACTTTCATCCACATGCACAAGGGAGGGGAATGTAACAGCTCTGTGTAAACTACTCTTCTCCCCATGCAGCTACTCTTGGCATGGGTGCCCATACAGGGGGAAAAGGGGGCACAGTAAATACTCTTATTCCCTATACAGCCACGAGACGTGATCTGGCCCACAATGAATATATTTATAATTAACAAAAATTATTTAGAAAAAATGGTTTTCTTTTGAAGCAGTTCTCTGAAAAGTGACTAAATAAAGGTTCCATGTTTAATGTCTCTCACTGACGATATCAAATTTGCTCAGATTAAAAGTAAGACTATGACTTTTCTAATTGTCAGCCCTGCAAACCCAATCTGAGATCAGAAAGCTAGGCGGTATATTTTCAGCTTGTACATTATCAATAATTAAGATTTTGCAAACCAAATTCTGCCCTCGGCTATAGAATAGCAATTTCTTCAAATTCTGTAGGTTAGTCTCCAACTGGATTGGAAAAATGTAAGTGAAAGAACAATTCAGTTCTGCAATTAGAAAATTAGTAACTTTTTTGTTTGTTTGTTTTAAAGTACAAGCTGAAATAGACTCTCGCTCTCTCTCTCCTAGCTGTGCTGTCAGGACAGATAGAACATTAGAAAACTTGTGTGTTAGGACAGAAGCATGCCACACAGATTGGCTGCTTCCCAGCTCTGCTCCAATATGCCACTTCCAATAGAAAGATCCCCAAACATGCGATACTGAATATCAACAGATGGGCTTCGATGTTCCACAACCTTCTCCTCGATCCCTTTGTCCCTGGCTTGATTTCCACTCAGTTTTCTTCCTCTCCAATAGTGTAAGCAGAGGAAAACAAGCAGCTCCTTGTTATGTGAAATCACTAAGAAAAGCTGCTTTCAGAGTTAAAAATTTTAATTAAAAAAAAAAAACCACTAAACATGGTGTTCAATACTGCTTTTCAAACAGAAACAAGATTTTATCACCTCCAGTTTCTTTATCCACTGCACTATAGATATTACTTGTACTCTTAACCAAAGCGGAAAGGTATAGACAATGGGCCGAAGTTTTTTTTAACAAGTTAAGGCAGACTCTAATCCTGTAAAAACTTTATTCGCTTGCTTAAAGTCCCATTAACTTCAAGAACGTGCATAAATAGTCACAGAATTAGGACTCCACTTGGTAAATCTCGTTGTATATGATACCTTCCTCAAAAACTGTTCCTGAACACTATTTATATTTCAAATGACAATGTTGTTCACTTTATACTAGGCATGAAATCAAGGTCACAATTTATATTTAAAACGTTTTAAATTCCTTGTTCCCTCCAAATTGTACATTATTTCATTGAATTCCAATGACATTACATATTAAAATCAGTTTTGTAGTGTTACACTACCATCACCGGATTTTGCTTTTTCAGGTTTCTTTTCCATCTTTAAATTCTTCAATAAAAAGGGGACTGGAGTAGCACCATTGTTGCTAAAGATTTATGCATGTATAAATTAACCCATTTCAAATCACATCAAACTAAAACTTGTCACAGATTTTTAGCCTGGATACCACTGTTTATGTTATTGTTGCAAAAGGCAGTTTAAAATATTTAAAAATTCACAAAATGATGAGATATCTTGATTTTAGTTGCTTTGGTTTGGTTTTTAAGAAGGACCAGAACAAAAATTACTTTATAAATGTTTTAGATCTTAAGACGAATTACAGCTCTATCTATTTGTACTTTTTAAAATTAGGGTATGGGCAAGTTTAGTTTGAAACACACCAAACTGCACACACAGTAAGCTACTTACTTAACGTTTTAAGTTTGTGCTTTTAAAAAATTATTAAAATTATACAAAGTATACCACACAAAATCTCATTAATTTCAATATGATTTTACATATTGCGTCTGATCTGGATATATCTGAAATTAGAGTTTTCAATGTGATTTACAATACAACTGATCTATCAGAGCCAACAGCGTGAAATATTTCATACTTACACTATTTTAAATAACAGTCTTATTATAATATTGACTATTTTCATTATGCAAAATCCTAACAAAAATTTGTCACTATAACAGCTATGTGAAAAGGAAGACTATTACAATTCTAGTTACATTGTAATAGTTCTGAATTATTTCACTCCTCTGATAAAATGTATATGACATTTTTATTCCCTTGGGTTGAGTACAGTTGTAAAAAATTCAAACTTACTAGGGCTGTCAATTAATCGCAGTTGACTCATGCGATTAAAAAAATTAATCACGATTAATCGCACTGTTAAATAATAGAATATCTATGAAATTTATTACATATTTTGGATGCTTTTCTACATTTTCAAATATATTGATTTCTATTACAATACAATACAAAGTGTATAGTGCTCACTTTATATTATTTTTTATTACAAATATTTGCACTGTAAAAATAATAAAAGAAATAGTATTTTTCAATTCACCTCATACAAGTACTGTAGTGCAATCTCTACTGTGAAAGTGTAACTTACAAATGTAGATTTTTTTTCCTTGCATAACTAAACTCAAAAACAAAACGATTTAAAACTATAGAACCTTCAAGTCTACTCAGTCCTACTTCTTATTCAGCCAATCGTTAAGACAAACAAGTTTGTTTACATTTACGGGAGATACTGCTGCCTGCTTCTTATTTACAATGTCAACTGAAAGTGAGAACAGGCGTTTGCATGGCACTTTTGTAGCCGCCGTTGCAAGGTATTTACGTGCCAGATATGGTAAACATTCGTATGCCCCTTCATGCTTCAGCCACCATTCCGGAGGACATGCTTCCATGCTGATGATGGTCTTAAAAAAATAGTGCGTTAATTAAATTTATGACTGAACTCCTTGGGGGAGAATTATACATCCCCTACACTGTTTTACCCGCATGCTGCCATTTATTTCATGTTATAGCAGTCTCGGATGATGACCCAGCACATGTTGTTTGATTTACGAACACTGTCACTGCAGATTTGACAAAACGCAAAGAAGGTACCAATGTGAGATTTCTAAAAATAGCTACAGCACTCGACCCAAGATTTAAGAATCTGAAGTGCTGTCCAAAATCTGAGAGGGATGAGGTGTGGAGCATGCTTTCAGAAGTCTTAAAAGAGCAACACTCCAATGCGGAAACTACAGGACCCGAACCACACACACACAAAAAATCAACCTTCTGCTGGTGACATCTGACTCAGATTATGAAAATGAACATGTGTCGGTCTGCGCTGCTTTGGATCGTTATTGAGCAGAACCCGTCATCAGCACGGATGCATATCTTCTGGAATGGTGGTAGAAGCACGAAGGGACATATGAATCTTTAGCGCATCTGGCACATAAATATCTTGCAACGCCGGTTGCAACAGTGCCATGCGAACGCCTGTTCTCACTTTCAGGTGACATTGTAAACAAAAAGCAAGCACCATTATCTCCTGCAAATGTAACCAAACTTGTTTGTCTGAGCTATTGGCTGAAGTAGGACTGAGTGGACTTGTAGGCTCTACAATTTTACACTGTTTTATTTCTGAATGCAGGTTTTTTTTGTACATAATTTGACATTTGTAAGTTCAACTTTCATGATAAAGAGATTGCACTACAGTACTTGTATTGAAATATACTATTTCTTTTGTTTTTACAGTGCAAATATTTATATTCAAAAATAAATAGAAAGTGAGCACTGTACACTTTGTATTCTATGTTGTAACTGAAATCAATATATTTGAAAATGTAGAAAACATCCAAAAATATTTAAATAAATGGTATTCTATTATTGTTTAACAGTGCGATTAATCACGCAATTAATCACGATTAATTTTTTTAATCGCTTGACAGCCCTAAAACTTACTATGGCACAACTCAAAGTAATGGAAAGAAGAAAATTCTGAATCAAGACTACCACTATATCCTTCATTAACGTAATTACATCAAAGCTGTGTGTAACACAATAAGTCTGATCTTGCAGTGTTTGCACAGGCAAAACCCCCAGAGTGAAATCTTGGCCCTACTAAATTTGATGGCAAACTCCCATTGACCTCAATGGGGCCAAGATTGCCCTGAGGGTGTGTCAACATCAGAAAAAAAAAGAAAAGTGTATTTTTATCATGCATTTACATAGACCTGCTAATGCATTAAAACTACAACTGCCTTGTCCATACTAGCATTTCAATGTGTTAATTGCCATATGTTAGCTTCCTAGTGAAACAAGGCCCCAAATGTAATTGAAGGGAGCTCTGCAAGGAATCTGGCTTGTATCGTCTGAGAATTCTGCAATATACAGAAACAATAAAGAAAAATAAATTCAAACCCTTGTTACTATTTTTTTTGTTTTTTAAATTTCCAAAATGTTGTTAAAAATGGCATTGTGAGAACCTTCCAACAAGGGGATATTATCTGACTCTCACAAAAACTTACCAGGCAAACAAATGATCAGCTGTGGAGTTTGCTCCCCCACATTGCCTGCCTTTTGCTCTCAAGAAGCAAATTTCGATTTTTGCACAACTGGTGTATAGGAAACATTATTAAAATATATTTCTCTTCCCTACCCCAGTTAGTTTGAAAATTATGCACCAGGAACTGCTAGAGAATGTTCATTGGAAAAAAGTGGCCAACGTTGTGGAATTTGATTGACTACACTAAAACTAAGAATATGAAATGTATATAACGAGTAGTGTGGAAAAATAGATGAACTATTATCAAGGTGTCATTTTTATACATTAAAACTAGCAAGTGAAACTAATTTGAGAAAAGTACAGTAAACTTTTTCAGTTAGCCATCCACTCACAAATGGTACTTTCTGTTCAGATTCTAATACAGGTACAACTGTGTCCTGTGAATATTTTCCCCAGGCCCAGGCAAAGATAAGCCTCAGCAATTATACAACTATGGTACTTTATTTATACTCCAAATTACATTCTATATTTTTAAGATAGAATCCCAAACATTTGCTTTTTCATTGGCACTTATTTAAAATCTCAACTTTTTTCTCTTTATAAAATGGATTTTTGATCTAGGGATCTCATATTGAGGAATATTTTATTTAAAAGATTAGATTATAAGGTTGCAAATCAATTGTGTGATTCTGGAAATAAATATTAATATTTTAATATATTAATATTCTCAAAGTACTTCTATGACAAGAAAGGTGTAATTTAAATTTTGCACTAGAACAATTTGCATATTCATGCCAACTTACTGAAAAACCATGGTTGATAAAAGATGAGAAAACTACTTTGTGGTATATAACATTATGTATACTAAACATCACAGAGTAGTTTTATAAATTACATACATCACTACAATCACCTATTAAATACATAAAGTACTACCTCCGGTGGGCTGCTGGACACCTCTGCAAGTGTCCTCGGTTCCCACTACACTTTAATGCCCTTTCAGGAAGCATTAATCGTTTTAGAGGATTGTATCCTTTTACAGTGACATAGACTGTCTCTGTACTGGAAGGGCAAGTAATACATGCACACTAAAGCACTGTACAAAGAAAAAAAAAAGATAAAGGCTGTTCATCCAGTACTCAAATATTCCTTAAATTTCATTCATTGTTAATATAGCTTAGAAAACTAAGGAGGCCTCATCTGAGTTTTGGGAAACCATTCTGAATTTCACGTACCTGTACTAAGGCCCTAAATATATCCATAGAGGGTTGGATGTACAGTACTGTGAAAACTGTAAAACATGTGCTGACATTTTAAGAATATGCACATCAATGAAAGTCAAACTAAGTTACTGTCTAAAGCAGGCATGAGCAATCTTTTTAGCCCTAGGGCCACATCGGGTACAGAAATTGTATGGAGGGCCTGGTAGGGAAGGCTGGGGGAGGCTATGCCTCCCCAAACAGCGAGGCGTGGCCTGGCCCCTGCCCCCTACCCAGCCCCCCGAACTCCTACCCCCATCCAACCCCCCCTGCTCCCCACCCCTGACTGCCCCCTGGGATTCCCACATCCTATCCAAACACTCCTGCTCTCTGCCCCCTGACCATCCCCCCGGGATGCCCGTCCCCCGTCCAATCCCCCCTGCTCGCTACCCCCCAACCAGTCCTGGGACCCCTGTGCCTATCCAATCTCCCCTGCTCCCCACCCACTGACCGCCCCCCCATCCAACCTTCCCTGCTCTCCCCGCCCCACATTATGTGTGGGGTGGGAGAAAGGTGGGCTCAGTCCTTTCCCTGTGCGTTTCCCCTGCTCGTTTGGCTGCTCTCCCTGGCAGTCGGGCAGGGCTCGCTCCCTGTCTGGGCTTGGCTGCTGGGGACAGGGGCCAAGCATCCTGGGGGTGGAGGGGGGCCCTGGCTTGCTCTGCCTCTGTCCCCGGCAGCAGGGCCCAGGCCCCTTGACCGCCCCCCTGCAACCGCCCCTACTCCTCCCGCTCCCCGCCCCCTGACCGCGCCACCCTGGAGCACCACGTCTGGCGGCGCTATAGTCGTGCTGCCCGGCCGGAGCTGCAGCCACGCTGCCCAGGTGCTGGGGGAACTGTGACTGTGAGGGAGGGGAGCAGAAGGGGAGGGGCCAGGGGGTAGCCTCCACCCTGCTGCTGGGGAGTTGGGCTGGCTCCTCCACAGGCCTTTCCTGACCCCACTCCCTGGCAGGAGCTGGGGCCCAGAGGGAAGGGTCCTGCGGGCCCCGAATGTGGCCTGCGGGCCGTAGTTTGCCCCCCTATGGTCTAAAGTCTGTATAGATTCCTGAAGCTCCCACTGCTGTTGCCTAAAACTGGTACTTCTTTTTCTATTATGTGCTGAGATGTTCTTGAATATTTCAAAACACCACCATATTCAGTAACATAGCATGTTACAGTATCTGCTATATTGCAATATACGGTTATAAATAATTTCTTGTACCAGTTTCTTCAGTTGGCTTTATTTAATTTGCTGTTCACAACAACTGTATCTCATGCTCTTTTGCTATGTTTACATATTTTTTAAAGATATTGGACAGAGAAAGTGACCTAATGTAATCCCGGATTTTAAAATTCTGGGAACAGAATTTGATTACTTAATTTACTCGTAAAACAGGGTCAGTACTGACATTTTCAACGGCATTCCTGTCACTACACTTGACTAGTAACTAAAGTAATAATCAGGTATCTTGGAAAAGACAGAAAGAACACCTTTAAAGTAAAGAGGAATGTATGAAGTAATACTGCATTACTGGTGATAACTCATGCTGAACATGACACTATGTACCCTTCAATTATCCTGTCCTAGAAACCAAATAATGTTTGAACACATTGAACTAATAGATGAATGAACAGTTCGAATGTTTGAACACACTGAACTAACAGTACTTAGTACTTTGCCCCAGAAAACTAGAGTGGAAATCATCAAGAAAGATATTTGGCCGAAAGTCAATGGGAGTTTTGGCATTCACTTTAGTGGGTCCAGGATTTCACCCACAGTCCACAAAGTTCTTAATAAACTCAGCTCTTAGAGCCCAATCCGATAACTTCTCACTCAGGCGAAATTCATACTAAGGCTACGTCTACACTGTGCACCTTACAGCGGTCCAGCTGTGCCACTACAGCTGTGCCACTGTAAGGTACGCAGTGTAGCTGCTCTTTGTCGGCAGGACAGAGCTCTCCAGCCGACCAAATAAAACCACCCCCAATGAGGGGCGGTAGCTTTGTCAGCAGGAGAGTGTCTCCCGCTGACAAAGCGCTGTCCACACCGGCGCTTTTTGTCAGTAAAACTTTTGTCAGTTGAGGGTGTTTGTTTCACACCCCAACCGACAATAATTTTACTGACAAAAATACAGTGTAGACAGCCAAAAGTCAATAGGAGTTTTGTGTGAGTGAGGTGTTACAAGATTAGCCCTTCCAGTTGTAATTAACTTTAAAGCTTGTTTGTTTGTTTTTTAAACATTACCTTGTGATGAAGGACTTTGCAAAATATTTTAAGGAAGATTTGTCTCGCTGACATTTTTTTAAAAACTTTTCCTCATTCAAAATGCTTCTTGAAACAATTCTAGAAGATACATCATCTAGATGAGGAATCCAGTTAAGAGGGAAAGGATGTATTATATAGTGTTAATTAATTTTGTTAATTCTCATTTCATTAATCTATAAACTCAATTATTCTGAATGAAAAAACAAAGCAAAACCAGGTTTCTATAACTAAATCAAAGACCTGGTCTACACTAGAAAAGTTGTAACAGTATAACTATGTCATTTAGGGGTGTGATTTTTTTTACCTACTAGTTATACCACCATAAGCTCTTGTGTGGAGGATGCAGTTATACCAGTATAAAGGTGCCTTTTACCCATCTAATTTTCACTTCCCAAACCAGAATAAGCACTTTTAAACCAGTATAACTGCATCCACACTAGAGGGGTTTTTTCTGCTGCTTTATACTGATGTAATTAGAGGCAAAACTTTCTAAGGGCTTGTCTACACTTACATTTGATAGCGCTCTAACTTGCTGGGTCAGGGGTGTGAAAAATCACCCCCCCCGAGCGCAGCAAGTCTGAGCGCTTTAAAGCGCTAGTGTAAACAGGCTCTGAGCTAATCCCCTCGTGGAGGTGGAGTACCAGGAGCGCTGGGAGAGCTCTCCCCTAGTGCTTGTGCGTGACCACCCTCGCACTTCAAAGCACTGCCGCGGGAGCGCTTTTAAGTTTCCAGTGTAGCCATGCCCTAAAGTAAGCAAGCACAAAGGCTTTGTCCACACTAGAAAGGGTTTATTGGTACAGCTATGCTAGTATAGCTATACCAATAAAGCTTCCTAATGGAGACGCATTTCATACTGTCCAGAATACTTTATACCAGCTCCCCAAACACAATAAATTATACTTGCAAAAGGGCTTTTTTGCAGGTATAACTGTGGCTACCCTCATGTTCTTGTTAACAAAATTATGTTGGTTAGGGCTGTAAAAGAGTGTGATCCCGACTTATATAGCTGTGCCAGCACGAGCACTACCATAGACGCAATTATACTAGAAAAAATGTGCTTTTGTTGCTATCGCTAATCTTACTTGGGAGGGGGCACTGCAATACCAGCAAAGATGCAGTTTACCAATATAAGCAACATCTACACCAGTATCTTGTCTTTGCTGGTATAGCTATATTGGTCATCCTAGAAGAGAAGCAGTTTACACTGTCAAAAGAGCACTTCTGCGAATATAGCTTATACTGCGGGTAGTCAATAGGCAACCACGGGCCAAATCCAGACCAGCAGACACTTTTGAACGGACCCTGAAATCTTTTTATTTACTTATCATTACTGCGTTTATTTATTTTTTCCTGGAGCCTAGACCTTGGCAAAAGGACTTTTGTTTACTGGTATAGTTGCATCTATACAGAAGGGCCGC
This sequence comes from Terrapene triunguis, assembly GCF_002925995.2. Classification (NCBI taxonomy): domain Eukaryota; kingdom Metazoa; phylum Chordata; order Testudines; family Emydidae; genus Terrapene; species Terrapene triunguis. Next base: position 3,340,872 of record NW_020664471.1, on the reverse strand, counting down.
CCGGGGGGGGGCAAGTGGGGCAATTTGCCCCAGGCCCCACTGGGGCCCCCACGAGAGCTCTGGTCAAGTGTACGTAGTCTCTTGGTCTATCCAAGGCCGTGATGAAGTGTCTTGATGTTTTTGGTCTTTTGCCCTCGAGATGAAAACCTTGTCTTTGCTTCTGGGACCTTGAAGTGAAAAAATTCTCTATTCTATAGTATTGCAACTTTTTTTTTTATGGAAGGGGCCCCCGAAATTGCTTTGCCCCAGTCCCCCTGAATCCTCTGGGCGGCCCTGCTATACAGGGGCTTTTGCTAACACAGGTAGGTTGATTAAGGATGCAATTTTCCACAATTTTGACACAGCTGTACCAGCAAAACTTTCAAGTGGAGGCCAGGCCAAAATGACACTTATTAAAATGTCCTTCGTACATTTAGGTCCCAATCCTGTAAATGTTTGGAACTACTCACAAGTAAACATATGCATGTATTTAAGCATTTGCAGGATTGAGCAGTTACTGACACAGTATCCTTGGTATTGTTACCGTATTTTTGTCACTTACTTACTAATTTGCACAAATTAGTACAATAATCCACAAGGGATCTCCCAATCATTAGTGCAAATCAGATATATTCTGTAGTGTAAATAATCAGTACTATTAATAAAATGACTCCTCCTTCACCCCCTCAATATTATTCTTAGCAAAATAATGTAAAATAACAGCTCTGAAAGTGACACGTTTTCATGTATTAAAAAATATAAAATTCAGAGGTAAGCAAACAAGAATTCCACTCCCTTTTAATTGACTTTAAATAATGAATTTGGAAGAGTTTATTGTCCTGTCATTAAAATGGATTGTCTTCAAAAAAACAAATAAGCATTAATAGGGCTGTATCAAGATATGCTCTAGACATTATAGTTTATATAAAGGGAGAGATTTTAAAAAAAATTAAATGAGGAAAATGTTTAATTTCTCACTGAAAATACAACTCAAAATCCTTTCATCACCAATAGGCAAAGGCTTTTAAAAATGCCTTAAAATTGATCCCAAATGAGAAAGTCTTTCAGTACCATCATAAAAGAATGAGAGGTCTGAGTTCGACAGGGACATACTGTAATATATCAAAAAGCATAAAATTCAAAGGGAAACAAACAATATGCTACATGCTTCAGTAGTTTTTTTACAGTTTGACAGAGTTCATTCATTTGTCCTGAATAGAGATTTTATCCTTTTTCTAAATGCACACATTAATGGGTACACCTTAAACTGTGTAGAATTTGAATAAAGTTTTTTTTTTTAAAAATAGGAGGGAGATTTCAATGGTCTCACTGAAATACACACAGCTCCAAAACAAAAAACTAAACCCATTTCATCTTAACAGAACTACCATGTTTCAGCCAGTGGGCAGGAGCCTTCTCACTGGGAAATTCTTTTAAAATCAGTCTTAAAAATGATCATGAAAACATACCAGCCCTCTCCCCATTCCACCCCACCCACAAAATACTCATTCATGTCTATGTTGCAGAGGATAATAAAAATGTGTTGTTTACTCACCCACCAAATGGGTTACTTGCCCTAGGCATGTGGCTAAGTAGAATTTTGCAAGGCTATTTAAAGGCGGTTTTTATCATCTTTCTAGTGATGATGAAGAATTTTTGTCATGTGTATTGAGACATTTTAAAAATCTCTATTCCTATTACTTTTTTATTTATTAACATGCCTTGTTTTGATTATTATCATAGCCTGAGACAGCAGCCTTCACCACAAGGAAAGAAATGCTTTTAATCTCGCTGTGAAATGAATTTCGAATGAGGGGGTGTTTTCCTCCCCAAATTTGGAACACATTTTGGATTCACAGGTAAACAAATAAATATTCCACTCACATTACCAGCCTTTAAACAACAAGGTCTCCACCCTCTGGGACACAGAAACTCCCTCACACCCCACAGAAGTCATTTGGATTTGAAAGCACTTCACACCTCCCAGGGTGCACCCCTAGCTGTGGCAGCTTAGTCAAGGGCTGTGGGGACACTTTGAAAGAGGGAGGCAGGGAAGAGACTTAAAATCTAAGTGGAGGAGATGTGTAAGGGCCCCTTCCTGAAACAGCTACTGAGAGCAAAATAAATACCCGTGTCATTTTTCCTTAACAGACTCAGCAACATGATCTTTCATCCCCCCCCCCCCCCCCCCCCCCCCCCGAGGGCGAGCGCTTTCACACCCATCTCCACAGTGACGGAGACCAGCGAGAGGAGGAATGAAGTGCTCTTTGCGGGACAAGCAGCATTTTGAACAGGCTGAATGAGCAAAGGAAATGGCCTGAGATAGGCACAGGAGGGCGACGCCCCACACAGTGGAATGAAACATGAAAGAAAACCCCCAACCACCACCCAGGGCTTTAAAATGGCGCCTGTGGGGGAGGAGGCCAGGAGGGAGGAGAGTCACAGTGAAACTGCGCAACAAACGCTGGCAGGCAGCCAGACAGCGCCATCTTCTCCCGCTCTCCCAGTCACACACAGCGAGCCAGCCCCGCGCGGCCAAGACGCAGCCCAGGCCACAGGCAGCAGCAGCGGGGCTTGCGCCTTTTAACTGCAATCCTGACGAGACGGGGGCGAGCAGAGAGTGTGTCAGGCCTCAGCCACCCCTCGCCTCCACCCCCCCCCCCCCCCACTGCTGATTAAATAATACTTTAAAAACACAACCGTCCCCCTTCAATTAGAGGATGTTTTTTAAAATGCGATGCCAGATTACTGCACTTTCCCCACAACCCCGTGATCGGAAAGAGGATTTTTTTTATTAAGGTTGGAGGAGAAAACAGGCAACACTAAGCAACAATCCCCCCCCCCCCCCCCCAAGAAAAAGAAACCCCAACAACGACTTTGCCCTTCCTCAGCTCGGAAGGTTTCAGTGGAGCCCCTCCATAACGCCACCAGTGTGTGGTGTGGGCTCAAATTCAAAGCGAGATTTTTCAGAAAATGCTCAGAGGAATAATCCGATGAACCAGATACGCAGAAACTCCAAGCAGCAGATACACAGCCCTTAAAATGCAAAACCCGAAGGGTTACTAGAGAGAGCGTCGGTTTATTATTACGTTTTAAAATAGAGAGCGAGATTACAGGAAAATACGTGGGGGGGGGGAGCCTGATCCTACAAAGGGGAAAAAAAGATGATTAAACTCAAATCCACCGCCCCAAAATCGCACGCGCACCCAGGGATCCTCAGTTCCACGCCGTGGAAAAAATAAAGACAGGCAAATTCAGAAGCAACCTGCAAAGAACCCCACAAAATCTAGTGGCTACAATAAAACCGATGAAAAGTAAATCCGCAGCAGACACACATCAGAGAAAGAAATTCAGAGGCATTACAAGATCAGGGTGGTGGAAGCAGGTAGCGGGGGGAAAATCAAGCCAGGAGTGAAGAAAAAAAAGAAAAATCCTTCCCAGCCCCACGCAGGCAGGAGAGAGACGAAGTGTCTCCATTTTCCCGAGGAGGAGGAAGAAAGAGTGTTTCACAGCCCAGAGAGCTTTAGAGAAAAGCAAAGAAACGAGGGGGGAAAAAAAGAGGGAGGAGATTTGAAAAGATTATTTTTCTTTCTCCCTCTCACACTCTCTCTATCCCCCTCGCTCCTCACTCTCTCACACTCACACACGCACACACACTCTCTCCCTCTCCTCTTTCTAGCCCTCTCTTGATGGCCATCAAGGGGGCGGAAAATTAAAAAAAAAAAGACCAACAACAACTAATTTTAAACCAGCTCAATCAATGAGTCATTAAAAGAGACTTTTTTCCCCTCCTCTCCTGCATTTGCATGGCATCAGCAAGAAGAGGGGAAAAAAACACCCCAAACCTCTCCCCTCTCTGCAGTTATCAGCCTGGACCTGAAACCTTATCTCTCTCCTCTCGCTCCTCTTTATTTTAAGAAACAACTTTTTTTTTTCCAAGTGGCCTCAGCAGCCACCACCGCAGCCTCGCTGAAAAAGAAATAAATATTTCATTTCCATGTGAATTAGCATCTGCCCAACAACCACCCACCAAAATATCCCTCTTCTTTCTCCCTGTCTCCCCTCTCGCTCTCTCTAGATATATATTTATATACATAGCCCCAGAGCCAATAGCTCTCTGGGCTGAAACCTAATATCCTGGTTTTGGCAACTCCTGGTTGTTAATTTGCTCCTCTTTCTTTTCTGTCTGTCTGGAGATAGATTTCCCCCCTCTCTTTTCCCTCCCCGAAGGAAGGGAGGAAGGAGGTTGTGTGTTTTTTTTTCCTTGAAATTTTTATCACAAAATTATAATACACTCAAAGGGAAACTCACCGTCATGAAAAAGCAGTGCCTTGTCAACGGGGTTTCTTCGCCATCACATCAGGGGCTGGCAGTGTAAGAGAGAGAGAGAGAGACAGAGAGAGAAGGGAGGGAGGCAGGGAGGGGGGAAGAGAGAGAGAGAAAGAGAAAGAGAGAGAGGAGAGCACTGCACAGCACAGCACAGCACAGAGCAGGAGTTGCCAGCCACACGGAGAGAGAAAGACACACGCAGCCACCACACAGAGACGTTATTATTATTTTCCAAGCTCTAATTAACACTCTGTTCTTCATTTTTTAAAGTCAGACACTTTAAAAAGTTTTTTTTTTAAGAGAACTGTAGATCTGACCATCTAGAAATAACTGAGCTGTTCACTTTCAGTTAGAACTTGTAATCTACTTCTTTTATTTTTGTTTAAAAAACAAAACAACTTTGTACTTTTTCCTAAAAAGATGTAGAAAGCCTCCAAGATTTCTTCCAGACGGAAGTTGTAAAATACTGGACAATTTTTATATATTTTTAATCTAAAGATGTATAAAACAGGTTTCTTCCTGTTAAAAGTTGCAATCTACTGACCTTTCTATATTTAAAAAAAACGTGAAATATGGATTTGTGTCCCACCTCCAAAAAATACCTTAATTAAAAGCAAGTTTAATTAGAAATGTCTGACAGCAGTAATAAAGTGAACATTCGGATCCAGTCCTGAAGCCACTGCATATGCAGAATTTCCATTGATTTTAAAGTTTTGAATAATCTAGAAAGGCAAGATCTGATCCAAAGCTTGTCAGGGAGTGAACTTGAATTCTGTAATTATTTATCTCACTTAAAAGTATTAATATATTATAATTTTTATTCTTTTAAAAATCTGGGTTTCTAATGTACAATATAATTTAAAATAGCTGAAATGTTTTCTTTCAGAACAAAGTAGTAACATTAAAATAAATTCTTCTTCAAAATAAAATTTGGATATGATCGTGTAAGTCTTGTTTACAAAAATCTCATTGAGGATTGCGTCCTGATTCTTACATGGAAAAGATTTATAGGTAACGTTATTATCGCTCTTTAAAGACCAGTTTCTCCTTTTTCTGCTGCAAGTTTTAGTTTTCAGAATTTTTTATTTGAGTGAAAGTAGTTTCATAAATGAGCAATTTACAAAAAAAAAGGAGGGGGAGGAAAGTTTATAGGCTGTGGACTAAAATTATTTTTCCCCTCACCCTTCTTGAAAAATTAATTTTGTTAAAGCTCTTTAGAGACCAGGATTTGGAGACTTTATTTGGCAGCACTATTTTTCTTTCATTATTTCTTAAGTCCCAGAAAATACTCATTTTCAGTTTTTATATAAAATGACCAACTTCAAAAAAATGCTTATGGTGATATAAGTAGAACCTCTCTGAGAAACCAAGGGCCAGATTGCATGTTTGATTAATGTACAGATAGTATCTAAACGTCCTAATTTTAAATGTAGATGTGGTTAATGTTATTTTTAATAGTTTAAGTTATCCCACCCTAAAATGAAGCTATAAAAGGGTGTATCCCACACAAGTTATCCCACACAAAATGAAGCACACAAAAGCACACCACCTCTGGGGTTCTTATTCAGGCAAAATGCCATTTGGGCTAAACTCTTCCTGGAATTACACCCCATTCAATATTATTGACCTCAATGAGATTTTTGCATGATTAAGAACTATTGGACTGGGCTCCAAATATAGGTCCCTATGTTTTCTTCTGATTTGGTGAGCAGAGGAGAGCCTGGCTTTGGAAGGGAAGTACTGGCTCCTTTTCCACAGTCCTGCAAAACACCACCATTAGGGTTCCACAGGTAGTGAAGGGGCAGTGCAAAGAGAGAAGAAAGGGGAGAAGGGTCAAATGATTTTTGGTGGGGTCTTCTGTCAAAAAAACATAAGGAAGCCAATGTGAATTACTGTAGAGGCTGCAGTAACTTGCACTTCCTCCCCCTTAGAGGGAGTTTCTAGGGCAATAACCTTGCTGTCCAGGGTCCGGGAGCTGATGAAGTGGTAGATGGCTGTACTGAGGCACCTTGCCTCCACTACTGCTCCTAAGATCTATGTGGGTCAACAAGTTTAGGGATGAGAACCCTTTGCCTCTTCTGCTGGGTGGCAAACCTGTACCCATTTGGAGTTCCTACTCCCCTCTGCAGGAATAATCCAAGCAGAGTAAAATTTGGCCTACACAGTTTATAATTTATAATAAAGACAAGAAGTTGGAAAGGACTCAATAGTTCGGACAATAATGAGATTTGCACTTAAAGCAGGACTAAAATCCCACTGTTCTACACTTTAAACTTTGAATTTGTTCTTCAGATTTAAAACAGTAACTTTTCAGAGGACTATTGAATTTAACATTTAAAACATTTAAAAATGCTTCCTTTTTGAAAGGGGAATTGCAGGTGTCATCACATCAAGTGCCCCCCATGTCCACGCTGACTTAGTGCACCAAGGAACAGAGCCAGCAGTGATGGGGAAGACCTTCACGTGCCAATGTGGTTCTTCCAAAGCCTGTTCCCCCAATTAAAATTCTATTCCCCAAATTCCCCACTACACACATCCTGATTGCTCTCTGGCTCCACCAACTTCCTCAACCACCACAGGGAACCAAGAGAAATAGTGGTGCTCAGAAATGTGGGGAGCAGGGCAGAGCAAGGTTGTGGAGGCACAGAAATCCTTGGGAGGGCATGGTGTGGCAAGGAGCTATAGCAGGTGTGCAGGGATATGGAGACATGGGGGAGAGGTGAACTGTGGGGGGCAGGGGAAGAGAGGCTGTGGGGGTGAAAAGTAGAGCTTGAGCTAAGAGAAATAGAGGGGAGAGAAGCTGCAGTCTGATGAAACATCATTCCCCTTTTCCACCTGCAGATCTCTCCCAGCACTCAAGTCCCATTTCTCTATTCTTCACCCCCTACTGCCCCTGTCTCCCACATCCCATTCACTCCCACCTGCTCTCTCTTCCCTCTACAACCCCCATGGCCCACTACCCTGCCCCTCAAATATCTCATTTTGATTGCTGTCACTCATTTTAATGCCAAAGTGACCTACAATCTACACAAATTTGGCATCTCCCTTTACTTTTATTGTTGAAAATTATTTAGACGCAACAGAATGACAAGAAAAAGATTACCGAATTATCTATTTACATTAAAAGGAATTAGTTTCACAGCATCCTACATTCCCTGCATGTGTCCTTAATTTTGGGTCTTTGTCACATGGCATTGTACATTTGGACCTTAGCTGGTTGAAAGGTATGCCTCATACCCCTGCCCCATATCCCTACTCCTTGAAACCACAAATACATCTATATGTATAGACAGATTAACAGTTAAAAGCTGAAAGTAGTAGGAAAGTAGGGGGCCATGATAAGAAGCAAGGATATTGGTGGGGTGAGAGTATGCAGATAATCAGCCATGGAGGGGAACAAGATCTCAACAGGATGACATGGAAGAAAAGATTTCAGCTTTACAGGATTCAAAAAGGAAGCTGAGCTATGAAGAGGCGTAAGAGGGTTCTGGTGGGAAGGCAGAGGATTGTACATATCAGTACTGAGACAGTTGTTCACATGGATACCTGTCACATAGTATTGACACATGTACAAAACTGGGAAATTCCAGTTTTAAACTTTGAGTTAAGATTGCTAGTCTGCATCATCCTCCAATGCAAACTGTAAAAACTCATTCAATACCCCAACTCCACTCCACTCATTAAGTACTTCCCATCCAGCACACGTGATCCATGTCTCCTTCATCCCCCTGAACAACCAATGTTCAACCTGAACTCTGACCATAAATATAATAAACCAACATACTACATTGATAATTCCACATAAAAATTACTGCCTAATTGCAAAAAATTACCAACATACATCATCCATTCACAAAACTTCCTAAATGTTTTTAAAAAATCCTCACAGCCACTATTGTTAATCTGATACTATGCCACAGTTACAAACCAATACAAAACCACATTCAGAACTATGTAGACTGTAACTTATGAAAGTAACACAAACCCAATAAATATGGCTAAGTTAAGGCTGGTTGTTCAGGTTGAGGATGAAGATGTGTGGGTAGTGAAAGGGAGGCAGCTGTGGTTGAGAAGGGGATGTGATGAGTGGAGTGTAGAAGATTTGCTGAATGACTTACTGTATACTTCCTTATGTTTCATGTTTTTTGTTGGTGAGATAAGCAGTCTAACCTTAACTCAGTGTTAAGTGGAGTTTTTTGTGTGGGAACGTATACCGAAGAGTGAAAACTAAAAATATTTTTTGTCACATTTAATGAACAAGGACTTGAAAATACAAACACGCTGCTTGTGAAAACATATTTTTCCAGGTCTGGAAAGAGGTCTGGCCATGTTTGGAAGAGAACAGAAAACTGGTATTTGTGCTCCATCATTTGTCTATAAACTTTGTGTTTAATGACCCATTTAAAGTTATATGGCACTTGAGGTTTATTATCCTTAAGGAGTCTTTTCTTGGGGACTCTCATGCTCTAAATTCAGTCCCTGCTTCCTTAGGATAGCTCTTCTTTGCGTACATTGATACATATTTCTCCACACCTGTTATTTGTGACACCCAGCTCTCTAACTGGTTCAGTACAGACTTAGTTTTAAAACAACTGCACTTTGGTTGGAATATAATTATTATATTGCATTGCAAAGGATTACTTTTCGAAGCCTCTTTCTATTACTCATGGCAATTAGGACACACCAAGCAAGTTTTACAGCTGTTGCTCTAAAACGCCAATTAAACAGTGATTTCTTTTGCTTTTCTTTCTTATTTTTTAATACAAAGCCTCGCCTTTTACTATAGCCAAATATATATATAATTTTAATCCAAAACTAGACAAAAAACTAAACTTTTAAATTATCAATATATTAGCTGTAATTTTAAAGAAACAACTATGATTAACTCATATTTCAAAAGCAAATATAAACCTCCTCTACATTTTGGATTATATAGGGTTACCATATTTTGAGTGTCCAAAAAGAGGACACTCCACGGGGCCCCGCCCCCAGCCCCGCCCACGCCCCAACTCCACCCCTTCCCCAAAGTCCCCGCCCCAACTCCGCTCCCTCCCCTGCTTCCCACGAACATTTGATTCGCAGGAAGCCTGAAGCAGGTAAGCTGGGGGGGGGGGAGGAGGCGCGGCCCAGTCTGGCCCCCTCCGGCGGCTGGCCCCGGCCCCTCCAATCTGGCTCGGCTCGGGCCCTGGGGTGCCGGCCCCGGGCCAGCCCCCGGCCGAGCACCCCCGGCCCAGC